>NC_091984.1:188443209-188743209 GCF_044704955.1 Pristiophorus japonicus | reverse complement strand
GAATGCTATATACTATAGAGAATAAGGCAGATGAGCTAACAGAACAGGTAGACACTTGGGAGTATAACATTATAGCCATTACAGAAACATGGCTGAAAGAGGGGTAGGTTTGGCAGATCAATATTCCTGGCTACAGGATTTTTAGACAAGATGGAGAGGGGGTAAAAAGGGGGCGGGGGGGGAGTTGCGGTACTGATTAAAGAAACTATTACAGCAGTGAGGAGGGATGATATGTTAGAGGGATCATCAAATGAGGCCATATGGGTCAAATTGAAAAATAATAAAGGGGCGATCACACTGCTGGGTGTGTATTATAAACCCCCAAACAGTGGGAGGGAGATACAGGAGCAAATATGTAGGCAAATTGCTGAAGGTCCAAAAACCATAGGGTGGTAATAGTAGGGGATTTTAACTATCCAAATATTGATTGGGACAAATTTAGTGTGAAGGGTATAGAGGGTGCGTAATTGTTGAAATGCATTCAAGAGAACTTTTTTAGTCAGTATGTAGCAAGCCCAACACGCGAGGGGGCGGTCTTGCATTTAGTTTTGGGGAATGAAGCTGGGCAGGTTGAAAGGGTATTGGTGGGAGAGCACTTGGGTGCCAGTCAGATTTAAGTTGCTTATGGATAAGGACAAGAATAGACTTGGAATAAAAGTTCCAAATTGGGGAAAAGCTAATTTTGCTAAGTTAAGGAGTGATTTGGCCATAGTGGACTGGAAACACTTGTGGGTAAATCAATGTTGGAACAGTGGGAGGCATTCAAAGAAGAGATCCGGAAGGCTCAGGTCAAACATGTTCAAATTCCTGGGACATTGGAACCGGTTCTGGGGGAGGTGGGACCAGTACAAACCAGACGGTCTGCACTTGAGCAGTACCGGAACCAATGTCCTAGGGGGAGTGTTTGCTAGTGCTGTTGTGGAGGGTTTAAACTAATATGGCAGGTGGATGGGAACCTATACAGGGAGACAGAGGGAAATAAAATGGGGGCAGAAGCAAAAGATAGAAAGGAGAATAGTAAAAGTGGAGGGCAGAGAAACCCAAGGCAAAAATCAAAAAGGGCCACATTACAGCAAAATTCTAAAGGGGCAAAGTGTGAAGGCTCTGTGCCTCAATGTGAGGAGTATTCGGAATAAGGTGGATGAACTAACTACGCAGACAGCTATTAACAATTATGATATAATTGGGATTACAGAGACATGGCTCCAGGGTGACCAAGGTTGGGAACTCAACATCCAGGGGTATTCAACATTCAGGAAGGATAGACAGAAAGGAAAAGGAGTTGGGGTAGCATTGCTGGTTAAAGAGGAAATTAACGCAATAGTAAGAAAGGACATTAGCTTGGATGATGTGGAATCTGTATGGGTAGAGCTGCGGAATACCAAAGGGCAGAAAACGCTAGTGGGAGTTGTGTACAGACCACCAAACAGTAGTAGCGAGGTTGGGGATGGCATCAAACAAGAAATTAGGGATGTGTGCAATAAAGGTACAGCAGTTATCATGGGAAACTTTAATCTACATATAGATTGGGCTAACCAAGCTGGTAGCAATGCGGTGGAGGAGGATTTCCTGGAGTGTATTAGGGATGGCTTTCTAGACCAATATGTCGAGGAACCAATTAGAGAGCTGGCCATCCTAGACTGGGTGTTGTGTAATGAGAGAGGACTAATTAGCAATCTTGTTGTGCGAGGCCCCCTGGGGAAGAGTGACCATAATATGGAAGAATTCTTATCAAGATGAAGAGTGACAGTGTTAATTCAGAGACTAGGGTCCTGAACTTAAGGAAAGGTAACTTCGATGGTTTGAGATGTGACTTGGCTAGGATAGACTGGAAAATGATACTTAAAGGGTTGACAGTGGACAGGCAATGGCAGACATTTATAGATTACATAGATGAACTTCAATAATTGTACTTCCCTGTCTGGAATAAAAATAAAACTGGGAAGGTAGCTCAACCGTGGCTAACAAGGGAAATTAGGGATGGTGTTAAATCCAAGGAAGAGGCATATAAATTGGCCAGAAAAAGCAGCAAACCTGAGGACTGGGAGAAATTTATAATTCAGCAGAGGAGAACAAAGGGTTTTATTAGGAGGGGGAAAATAGAGTACGAGAAGAAGCTTGCAGGGAACATAGAAACTGACTGCAAAAGCTTCTATAGATATGTGAAGAGAAAAAGATTAGTGAAGATCAACTTAGGTCCTTTGCAGTCAGAGTTAGGTGAATTTATAATGTGGAACAAAGAAATGGCAGACCAATTGAACATATACTTTGGATCTGTCTTCATTAAGGAAAACACAAATAACCTTCCGGAAATACTAGGGGTTCAAGGATCTAGCGAAAAGGAGGAACTGAAGGGAATCCTTATTAGTCAGGAAATTGTGTTAGGGAAATTGATGGGATTGAAGGCCGATAAATCCCCAAGGCCTGATAGGCTGCATCCCAGAGTATTAAGAAATAGTGAATGCATTGGTGATCATTTTCCAACAGTCTATCGACTCTGGATCAGTTCCTATGGACTGGAGGGTAGTTAATGTAACACCACTTTTTAAAAAAGGAAGGAGAGAGAAAACAGGGAATTATAGGGGCCAAGTTTCGGCCTGAGTTGCTCCTGTTTTTTTTGGAGCAACTAGTTTAGAATGGAATATCTTAGAAATTTGAATTCTTGGCATTTAGTTTGCTCCAGTTCTAGTCAGTTAGAACAGTTTCACTTTGGAACAGAATGTTTTTTTCAAAAGGGGGCATGTCCGGCCACTTACGCCTGTTTTCAAAGTTTAGGCAGTGAAAACTTACTCCAAACTAACTTAGAATGGAGTAAGTGAAGATTTTTGTACGTTAGAAAAAAGGAGAGTGGAGGGGGGGAGAAGGGAGAGAGGAGGGAGGGAGGGAGGGAGGGAGGGAAGGAGAGAGGGGGGAGGGAAGGAGGGAAGGAGAGAGGGGGGGAAGGAGAGAGGAGGGAGGGAGGGAAGGAGAGAGGAGGGAGGGAGGGAAGGAGAGAGGGGGAGGGAAGGAGGGAAGGAGAGAGGAGGGAGGGAGGGAAGGAGAGAGGAGGGAGGGAGGGAAGGAGAGAGGAGGGAGGGAGGGAGAGAGGAGGGAGGGAAGGAGAGAGGAGGGAGGGAAGGAGTGAGGAGGGAGGGAGGGAGAGAAGGAGAGAGGAGGGAGGGAGGGAAGGAAAGAGGAGGGAGGGAGGGATGGAGGGAAGGAGAGAGGAGGGAGGGAGGGAGGGAAGGAGAGAGGAGGGAGGAAGGGAGGGAAGGAGAGAGGAGGGAGGGAGTGAGGGAAGGAGAGAGGGAAGGAGAGAGGAGGGAGGGAGTGAGGGAAGGAGAGAGGAGGGAGGGAGGGAGGGAAGGAGAGAGGGGAGAGGGAGGGAAGGAGAGAGGGGGGAGGGAAGGAGAGAGGAGGGATGGAGGGAAGGAAGGAGAGAGGAGGGAGGGAGGGAAGGAAGGAGAGATGAGGGAGGGAGGAAAGGAGCGAGGAGGGAGGGAGGGAGGAGAGAGGAGGGAGGGAGGGAAGGAGAGAGGGGGGAGGGACGGAGGGAAGGAGAGAGGAGAGAGGGAGGGAGAGAGGAGGGAGGGAAGGAGAGAGGATGGAGGGAAGGAGAGAGGAGGGAGGGAAGGAGCGAGGAGGGAGGGAGGGAGAGAAAGAGAAAGGAGGGAGGGAGGGAAGGAGAGAGGAGGGAGGGGGGGATGGAGGGAAGGAGAGAGGAGGGAGGGAGGGAGGGAAGGAGAGAGGAGGGAGGGAGGAAGGGAAGGAGAGAGGAGGGAGGGAGTGAGGGAAGGAGAGAGAAGGGAGGGAGGTAGGGAAGGAGAGAGGTGAGAGGGAGGGAAGGAGAGAGGGGGGAGGGAAGGAGAGAGGGGGGGAGGGAAGGAGAGAGGAGGGAGGGAGGGAGGGAAGGAGAGAGGAGGGAGGGAGGGAAGGAAGGATAGATGAGGGAGGGAGGGAAGGAGCGAGGAGGGAGGGAGGGAAGGAGAGAGAAGGAAGGAAGGAGAGAGGAGGGAGGGAGGGAAGGAGAGAGGAGGGAGAGAAGGAAGGAGAGAGGAGGAGGTAAGGAGAGAGGAGGGAGGTAAGGAGAGAGGAGGGAGGGAGGGAGGGAGAGAGGAGGGAGGGAAGGAGGGAAGGGGGAGGGAGGAGGGAGGGAAGGAGGAGGGAGGAGGGAGGGAAGGAGAGAGGAGGGAGGGAGGGAAGGAGAGAGAGGAGGGAGGGAGGGAAGGAGAGAGAGGAGAGAGGGAGGGAAGGAGAAAGCGGGGGGGAAGGGAGAGAAGGAGGCTGAACGGCTGGGCCCAAGACCTCGGGCTGGATTTATATGTAGCTGGCGTTGGGTCTCGGTGGGGTCGCGGAGGTCTGGGAGGGGGAGGGGGAAGAGTCGCAGAGGTCGGGGGTGGGGGGGAAGAGTCGCGGAGGTCTGGGGGGCCGGGAGAGAGTCACTGAGGTCCGGGGGGTGGGGGGAGGGAGAGTCGCGGAGGTCCGGGGGGTCGGGGGGAGAGAGAGTCGCGGAGGTCCGGGGGGGGGGGGGGGAGAGAGTCGCGGAGGTCCGGGGTGGGGGGGGGGGGGAGCAGAGGTCAGGTCGCCTGGGGGGGGGAGGAGCACTGGTCGGGTCGGGTCCAGTCTGGTCGGGTGGGAGGAGCCTTATGCACGCAGCCCCAGTGAGGCCATTCGGCCAGGGCTAGGGGCTGTGTGCTTCGGGCCCCTCCCGCACAGTTTTGGGCGCCTGGAGCTACTGCACATGCGCGCCCACTGTAGCCGTATGTGCAGAGGTCCCGGCACTGTTTCCAGCGCAGGGACCTGGCTCCGCCCCCTACAGCTCGTGCTGCGCCGTGTCCAGCTCCAGAGGACCTCCAGGGAGCCGGAGAATAGGTACGTTTTTTTTAGGTGCCCTTTCTGGCGCGAAAAATGGGTGTCCAGGTCTGGGCTGCGCCGTTTTAGGTGTGGCCCGAAACTTGGGCCCATAGACTGGTTAGCCTGACATCGGTGGTGGGGAAAATGTTGGAATCAATTATTAAAGATGAAATAGCAGCGCATTTGGAAAGCAGTGACAGGATCGGTCCTAGTCAGCATGGATTTACGAAAGGGAAATCATGCTTGACAAATCTTCTAAATTTTTGAGGATGTAACTAGTAGAGTGGACAAGGGAGAACCAGTGGATGTGGTGTATTTGGACTTTCAAAAGGCTTTTGACAAGGTCCCACACAAGAGATTAGTGTGCAAAATTAAAGCACATGGTATTGGGGGTAATGTACTGACATGGATAGAGAACTGGTTGGCAGACAGGAAGCAGAGAGTCAGAATAAATGGGTCCTTTTCAGAATAGCAGGCAGTGACCAGTGGGGTGCTGCAGGGTTCAGTGCTGGGACCCCAGCTATTTATAATATACATCAATGATTTAGATGAAGGAATTGAATGTAATATCTCCAAGTTTTCAGATGACACTAAGCTGGGTGGTGGTGTGAGCTGTGAGGAGGATGCTAAGAGGCTGCAGGATGACTTGGACAGGTTAGGTGAATGGGCAAATGCATGGCAGATGCAGTATAATGTGGGTAAATGTGAGGTTATCCACTTTGGTGGCAAAAACAGGAAGACAGAATATTATCTGAATGGTGACAGATTAGGAAAAGGAGAGGTGCAACGAGACCTGGGTATCATGGTACATAAGTCATTGAAGTTTGGCATGCAGGTATAGCAGGCGGTGAAGAAAGCAAATGGTATGTTGGCCTTCATAGCTAGAGGATTTGAGTATAGGAGCAGGGAGGTCTTACTGCAGTTGTACAGAGCCTTGGTGCCTTGGTGAGGCCACACCTGGAATATTGTGTTCAGTTTTGGTCTGCTAATCTGAGGAAGGATGTTCTTGCTATTGGGGGAGTACAGCGAAGGTTCACCAGATTGATTCCCGGGATGGCAGGACTGACATATGAGGAAAGACTGGATCAACTGGGCTTATATCCACTGAAGTTTAGAAGAATGAGAGGGGATCTTATAGAAACATATAAAATTCTGATGGGATTGGACAGGTTAGGGGCAGGACGAATGTTCCCATTGCTGGGCAGCTCCAGAACCAGAGGTCACAGTCTAAGAATAAGAGGTAAGCCATTTAGGACCGAGATGAGGAGAAACTTCTTCACTCAGAGAGTGGTTAACCTGTGGAATTCCCTACCGCAGAAAGTTGTTGAGGCCAGCTCGTTAGATATATTCAAAAGGGAGTTAGATATGGCCCTTACGGCTAAAGGGATCAAGGGGTATGGAGAGAAAACAGGAAAGGAGTACTGAGGTTGAATGATCAGCCATGATCTTGTTGAATGGCGGTGGAGCCTCAAAGGGCTGAATGGCCTGCTCCTGCACCTAATTTCTATGTTTCTATGTTTCTATGTGCCCTTAAAGAAAAAGGCTGGAAAAAATAATGCGATAGCCTCCTGGATGTCTAGGGACTTACAGGGGAGGATTAAGAAAAAAATAGACGCTTATGTCATACACCAATGGCTAAATACTTTAGAATCTTTAGAGGAATATAGAAAATTAAGAGGCAAAATTAAAAAGGATATTCGGAATGCTAAGAGAGAGCACGAGAAATTCTTGGCCAGTAAAATTAAGGAAAGCCCTAAGATGTTCTATAAATATATTAAGAGTAAGAGGGTAACGAAAGAAAGGATAGGGCCTATTAGAGACCATGAGAGTAATCTTTGTGTGGAGGCGGAAGATGTTGGTAGGGTTCTGAACGAATACTTTGCATCGGTTTTCACAAAGGAAAGGGGTAATGCGGATACTGCTATCGAGGAGGGGTGTGATAGTCTGGATGAAATAAATATAGTGAAAGAGGAAGTATTAAGGGGTTTAGCAGTTTTGAAAATAGATAAGTCCCTCAGCCCGGATGAAATACATCCCAGGCTGTTGAGCGAAGTAAAAGAGGAAATAGCAGGGGCCTTGACCATCATTTTCCAATCCTCTTTGGATCTAGACATGGTGCCGAAGGATTGGAGGACTGCTAATGTAGTACCCTTGTTTAAGAAGGGAAAAAGGGGTAGGTCGAGTAATTACAGGCCTGTCAGCCTAACCTCAGTGGTGGCAAAATTATTGGAAAAAATCCTGAAAGACAGGATAAATCTGCATTTGGAAAGGCAAGGATTAATTCGGGACAGTCAGCATGGATTTGTTAAGTGGAGATCGTGTTTGACTAACCTGATTGAACTTTTTGAGAAGGTAACCAAGAGGGTCGATGAGGGTAGTGCATACGATGTAGTATATATGGACTTTAGCAAGGCTTTTGATAAGGTCCCACATGGTAGATTGGTCATGAAGGTTAAAGCCCATGGGATACAGGGCAAAGTGGCAAGTAGGCTCCAAAATTGGCTTGGAGGTAGGAAGCAAAGGGTAATGATTGATGGATGTTTATGTGACTGGAAGGATGTTTCCAGTGGGGTTCCACAGGGCTCAGTACTGGGTCCCTTGCTTTTTATGGTACATATCAATGATTTAGATTTGAATATAGGGAGTATGATAAAGAAGTTTGCAGATGACACTAAAATTGGCTGTGTGGTTGATAATGAAGAGGAAAGTCGTGGGCTGCAGGAGGATATCAATCTACTGATCAGGTGGGCAGAGCAGTGGCAAATGGAATTTAATTCAGAAAAGTGTGAGGTGATGCACTTTGGGAGGACTAATTAGGAAAGGGTATACACATGAAGTGGTAGGCCACTTAATAGTGTAGATGAACAAAGGGACCTTGGAGTGCTTGTCCACAGATCCCTGAATGTAGCAGGTCAGGTGGATAAGGTGGTTAAGAAGGCATACGGAATGCTTGCCTTTATTGGCCGAGGCATAGAATATAAGAGCAGGGAAGTTATGCTTAAATTGTATAATACTTTGGTTCGGCCACAGCTGGAGTACTGCGTGCAGTTCTGGTCACCGTATTATAGGAAGGACGTAATTGCATTAGAGATGGTGCAGAGGAGAATTACTAGGATTCTGCCTGGAATGGAGAATCGTAGTTATGAGGACAGATTGGATAGGCTGGGTTTGTTCTCATTGGAACAAAGGAGGTTGAGAGGAGACCTCATTGAGGTGTACAAAATATTGAGGGGTCTGGACATAGTGGATAGTAAGGGCCTATTTCCATTGGTAGAGGGATCTATTATGAGGGGGCATAGTTTTAGAGTGGTTGGTGGAAGGTTTAGAGGGGGGGCTTCTATACTCAGAGGGTTGTGGGGATCTGGAACGCTGCCTGGAAGAGTGGTGGATGCAGAGACCCTCACCACTTTTAAGAGATGGTTGGATGGGCATTTGAAGTGCAGTAATCTGCTGGGTTACGGACCCAGAGCTGGTAATTGGGATTAGACTGGATGACCTTTGTTGAACGGTGCAGATATAATGGTAAGTACTACAGGGAATAGAATACGGCCAGGGTGATCTCTTGGACTAGTTTCGATCGCCTGGATGGGTCAGAGAGGAATTTTCACAGATTTCTTTCTCCCTAAATTGGCCTGGGTTTTATCTGGTTTTTGCCTCTCCCAGGAGATCACATGGCTCCGGTTGGGGTGGAGTGTAGAATGTTTCAATATAAGGGGTGTCGCAGTTGTGTGAGGCGGACTGGTTGAGCTGGGTGCTCTTTGCCTTTCCGTCATTGCTCATAGGTTTATATGTAACCTTTAGGGCTGCTGACCAAGGGCCTTGCGGCTCTTTGTCGGCTGGTGTGGACACGATGGGCTGAAATGACCTTCTTCTGCGCTGTAGATTTCTATGTTTTTATGTTTCTATGTGTGTGTGTGTGAATGTTGGGTAATGATTGGCTCTGATCCCCCATCATCCTTATAGTCATGGTCACATGTTGAGTGAGCTATCAGCAAGTAGCCTGCACCATCCTCAGTAGAGGAAGTATGTGGACAAAATTAGCAAAGGAAAAAAAGTATTTTTGACAATGATCTTTGAGGGGATGGACCACATTTCAGTTGCTCCGAACTTATTCACGAAAAACCCAACTTCAGTCTTGTGAGGATCATAATTGAGCAGGCTTAAAGAGCGGGAAATCTAGATGGAGCACTTTTTGTTCAGTGTAAAAAAAATCTAGAGTATTATGAACACAGTACGACCTGTGTGCATTTTGTGTCCTTCACACTTCTCCATCCTACTTAACAATTAAATGATGGATACGATGGCAACAACTTTTATTTATATTCTGTTCCAAGGTGCTTCACAGGTGCATTATCAAACAAATTTTGATACTGAGCCACATAAGGCACTGAAGATACAAAGATAGGTGGGAAAGCAAGTTGTGAGGCAGACACAAAGGTCTGCAAAGGGATATAGGTAGGTTAAGTGAGTGGGCAAAAATTTGGCAGATGGAGTATAATGTGGGAAATTGTGAGGTTATCCACTTTGGCAGGAAGAATAGAAAAGCAAAATATTATTTAAATGGAGAGACTACAGAATGCTGTGGTACAGAGTGATCTGAGTGTCCTCATACATGAAACTCTTTTTTAGAGTATACCTGCAAAAACATAAAACATTAAACCGTGCCACCCGACCTGGGTGACACACCAGACATTTACAAGGCCCTTTTTTTTTCTCCTTTTTTTGGTTTTTTTTTGTGTTTTTCTTTTTTTTTTTTTGGGGCACTAAAATTGTCCTCATACATGAAACACAAAAAATTAGTGTGCAGGTGCAGCCAGTAATCAAGAAGGCAAATGGAATGTTGGCCATTATTGCAAGAAGGATTGAGTATAAAAGCAGAGAAGTCCTGCTACAGCTGTACAAGTTACTGGTGAGACCACATTGGGAGTATTGCGTACAGTTTTGGTCTCCTTAATAAAGAAATGATATACTTGCATTGGGGGCTATTCAGAGAAGGTTCACTCGGTTGATTCCTGGGATGAAGGGATTGTCTTATGAGGAAAGGTTGAGCAGGTTGGGCCTGTACTCACTGGAGTTTAGAAGAATGAGAGTTGATATTATTGAAACATATAAGATTCTGAGGGGGCTTGACAGGGTAGATGCTGAGAGGATATTTCCCCTCGTGGGGGAATCGAGAACTAGGGGGCATAGTTTCAGAATAAGGGGTCACCCATTTAAGATGGAGATGAGGAGGAATTTCTTCTCTCAGAGGGTCGTGAATCTTTGGAATTCTCTACCCCAGAGAGCTGTGGAGGCTGAGTCATTGAATATATTCAAGGCTGAGATAGACAGATTCTTGTTCTATAGGGGAGTCAAGGGTTATGGGGAGAGAACAGTAAAGTGAAGTTGAGGTCAAGATCAGATCAGCCATGATCTTATTGAATGGCGGAGCAGGCTCGAGGTGCCGTATGGCCTACTCCTGCTCCTATTTCTTATGTTCTTGTAAGGTGATATTCAGGCAGATTTTCAAACGTTTGATCAAAGAGGTAGGTTTTAAGGAGACTCTTAAAGGAGGAAAGAGGTAGCGAGACATAGAGGCTTAGAGAGGGAATTCAAGAACTTAGGGCCTAGGCAACAGAAGGCATGGCCACCAATGGTAGAGTGATTTAAATCGGGGATACTCAAGAGCCCAGAATTAGAGGAGCACAGGTATCTTGGAGGGTTGTTGGGCTGGAGATTACAGAGATAGGGAGGGGCGAGGCCATGGAGGGATTTGAACACAGTGAAAAGAATTTAAAAATCGAAGCATTGCTTAACCGGGAGCCAATGTAGTTCAGCGAGCACAGGAGTGTAAGTTAAGACATGGCAGCGGAGTTTTGGATGACTTCAAGTTTATGGTAGAATGTGGAAGGCCAGCCAGGAGTGCATTGGAGTACTGATGTCTAGATGTAACAAGGAAATGGATGGGGGTTTCAGCATCAAATGAATAATAATATAATAATATTAAATAATAATAGAATTCACCCGTGAAGCACCATTGTTGTAAGGAGGTTCTAATTGTGTCCATCTTGATGCTCCCAATCTTGGTTTGTGAAGAAACATTTACTACACGTGGCAATTTTCATGTAGCAATGGGCGGGGCATACACCGCGCACACTCCCCTCAGTAGCATGGCTTAGAGCGGCTTAACCAGCGCGTCTTAAAGTGGCCACTCCCAAACACCCCAAAACAATCTGCTGGCTCTGATTTCTGTGGGGCATGGAGGGTCATCAATTGCCTCCAAATTTCTGGATTGAGCTCCATGGATCCACCAAATTTCCTGACTCCCCCACCCTCACCCCATTCAGCGAACCGATCCCATTTAAACAAGGCCCGCCCATGAAAGTGGCTCATGCCTCTCACTGGTGCCAGCAGGCGGGCAGTGCAATCAGTCAGCCCACCGCCTGCCCGATGTGTGAAAATCAGACCCTCTGTATCTCTAGCTGTTCAGCAACTCTGTGTAAAACTGGTTGAGGGATTTCTGTATTTGACTGAAACCACAGAGGTTTAGAAAAAGACAATGAAACCCAATATTTATTCTGTTCCTTAAAACTGCAAGGTTGATCAGTTAAAACATTTGTGTTTCGAAGTCTAGTTGCACCTGTTACTTTTCATTTGCATTTTGTATTGTTAGTGTCCATAGCAGTTAAACTTGGTTGGGATTGCGGTTTATGTGCAGTGCACCTGCTTTGCAGATATTGATAATTTGAAGTATATCTGATGCAAAACCCACTCACTGCCATGCATTCATTCATCAGACAAATATGTTAGATTGTAATGCAAATCCCCCTGAGGGGACCGACAGTGGACAAGCCTCTCCTCTCAGTAGTTACAAGAAGTTTATCAGCTTGGTTCAGTGCTGGCAGCTTTGCCTCTGGGACAGAACGCAACAGCAACTTGCAGTGATATAGCGCACTTAATGCAGAAAAACATCCCAAACGGCTTTTACAAAAGCATAAGCAAACTTGGATTCTGAGCCAAAGAAGCGACCTTTAGGAAGGGGGTGGAGGGGGTGGTGATGAAAAGCTTGGTCAAAGAGGTGGGTTTTAAGGAGAGTCTTAAAGGAAGAGAAAAGTGAAGTGGTAGAGGAATTTAGGGAGGAATCTAGAAGGGAGGGAGTGATGCATAAGAGTCTGGAGTCAGAAGATGGGAGAAGTCGGTGGGGGGGGGCTTGTCGGGCTAGAAAGGTTGCAGAGATAGGGAGAGGAAGGGCGAGGCGATGGAGAGATTCAAACATAAGGATGAGAATTTAAAATTTGAGGCGTTGGGTGATTGGAAGCTGAACTAGATCAACGATCACAGGGGTAAAGGTAAATCAGACTTAGTGCAGGTTAGGATACGGGCAGTAGCATTTTGGATGAGTAGGAGTGCTCCAAGGCCCCACAAAGGCAACATGGATTCATAAAGGGGAAATCATGTTTAACTAATTTATTGGAATTCTTTGAGGATATAACGAGCATGGTGGATAGAGGTGTATCGATGGATGTGGTGTATTTAGATTTCCAAAAAGCATTCGATAAGGTGCCACACAAAAGGTTACTGCAGAAGATAAAGGTACGCGGAGTCAGAGGAAATGTATTAGCATGGATAGAGAATTGGCTGGCTAACAGAAAGCAGAGAGTCGGGATAAATGGGTCTTTTCAGGTTGGAAATCGGTGGTTAGTGGTGTGCCACAGGGATCGATGCTGGGACCACAACTGTTTACAATATACATAGATGACCTGGAAGAGGGGACAGAGTGTAGTGTAACAAAATTTGCAGATGACACAAAGATTAGTGGGAAAGCGGGTTATGTAGAGGACACAGAGAGGCTGCAAAGAAATTTAGATAGGTTAAGCGAATGGGCTAAGGTTTGGCAGATGGAATACAATGTTGGAAAATGTGAGGTCATCCACCTTGGAAAAAAAAAACAGTAAAAGGGAATATTATTTGAATGGGGAGAAATTACAACATGCTGCAGTGCAGAGGGACCTGGGGGGCCTTGTGCATGAATCCCAAAAAGTTAGTTTGCAGGTGCAGCTGGTAATCAGGAAGGCGAATAGAATGTTGGCCTTCATTGCGAGAGGGATGGAGTACAAAAGCAGGGAGGTCCTGCTGCAACTGTATAGGGTATTAGTGAGGCCACACCTGGAGTACTGCATGCAGTTTTGGTCACCTTACTTAAGGAAGGATATACTAGCTTTGGAGGGGATACAGAGACGATTCACTAGGCTGATTCCGGAGATGAGAGAGTTACCTTATGATGATAGATTGAGCAGACTGGGTCTTTACTCATTGGAGTTCAGAAGGATGAGGGGTGATCTTATAGAAACATTTAAAATAATGAAAGGGATAGACAAGATCGAGGCAGAGAGGTTGTTTCCACTGGTCGGGGAGACTAGAACTAGGGGGCACAGCCTCAAAATACGGGGGAGCCAATTTAAAACCGAGTTGAGAAGGAATTTCTTCTGCCAGAGGGTTGTGAATCTGTGGAATTCTCTGCCCAAGGAAGCAGTTGAGGCTAGCTCATTGAATGTATTCAAAACACAGATAGATTTTTAACCAATAAGGGAATTAAGGGTTACGGGGAGCAGGCGGGTAAGTGGAGCTGAGTCCACGGCCAGATCAGCCATGATCTTGTTGAATGGTGGAGCAGGCTCGAGGGGCTAGATGGCTTACTCCTGAACCTAATTCTTATGTTCTTATGTTCTGCCTGGACTTCTCCCCCTTTCCTGAACCACTGACCACCTCAGAAGCCCCCTGCCATCCCCACACTTCTCTCAGGCCCAGCCGGTGGCCTAATAGATGCCCGACTGAGCAGCTGCTTCTCACAGACTTCCTGGCCATTTCAATTGGGAAGATGGCCAATGGCATGTTAATGAGGCTCGGCTGTTGTAATCGGATGGACTTCCCACTTGTCCCTCCTAGATAGACCGGCCGCTCACCTGGCCACATTCCCGATGAAGAGTTAAAATTCCTCACCCCCCATTGCTTTCCAATATTTTCTCACCCTCTTCTGCCAGTGCTGTCGTATGCTGGGGTGGGCTTCACCATTGCTAGCTCTTCTCCACTACTGCATGAAGCGTGTGAATCTACACAGCAACAATTGGCTCGCTTCTGCATTGGGCCGTACATTTACCAACTGAGCCACCAATGGCTTTCGCTATGTCTTTACCTGTAGCTTCTGTATCCCAGTGACCATCCTGTGGCGTCCCCAAACTCTACCAGCTCAGCAACTGATTCAGCTGTAACGTCTTAAGATGGCTCTGTTCCTATGGCGATGACAGTATTAATGCACGGAGGTTTTACACTGTGATAGTGAGAAATAAGTGTCGAGAAGTTGAAGGGTTAAACCTCTGAAGGGTTCATAAGCTGATCGCTGCTTTAGAAAATAGCTGAACTAAACAACAGAAGTGCCTGATAACTGCCTGTGGTTAATGACTCTCACCCCCAAATCCCCAAAGGTGGCCAAGCAAAAACATTTTTATGAAAAAATATCCTTTAAAATCAAAACTTACAGCTGAGTCAGTAAGCATTTCCACCAGAAATAGAAAATTGTTGGAACTGACAGAATTTGAGTCTTGTTGCTGAAAACTAAGTTTAGAGATGACTATTTGAGTATCAGCAGCTGCATGTTTAATGTGTGCTCATGACATTTTAACCGAGGTGCTAAGCCAATTATTTTAGTGGGTTAATGTCGCATTTAACTGGGTTGTCATGCCAATATGTTAAGTATCCGTACTCTCATATCACAGCCACTAATTCCACGGCTTCAGTTCCTTGTTTACTTTTAATTTTCTCTCCTCCTTTGCTGAAATGCTGATTTGGGCTCAGTTATGTTTTCTCTCCTGACCTGCGGTCTCTCTCCCAAATGGCCAGTTCTTCGCATGCAAGTGCAGACAGCAAGCGACAATTTGCTGTTCAAATTTGGGGAAGGGAGAAACATTATCAAAGCAAAGCCCAATCCCACACTCACCTGACATCCACACACATGTCCTTTTGCAGCAAGATCAGGATGGCTTGCTTCTGTCAACTTGAAAACATCCGCACTTAATGACATGACTTTGTGCTGAAAGGAAGGTCAAAGCCCACTTTGATTTAAATACCTCCTTGTTATACATGGTACAATCAGCCTTACTAATCTCTGTTTGTTCTTCCATTTACGTTTGTTGTTGAAATTGGCGCCCAAGGACTTTGGTGAAACCATGAAATTCTAGGGAAAAAAATACCTTTGCAGTGGCGTGCATCCAATTCAATGTTTAACCGTAGCATTCAGCAAAGGCACACAATCGGGGACGATTTCTGAGGTAATGAAGCCTGAGTGAACAGCTAAAGAACCAGCTCTTTTGAATGATAATCTTTACTAGTTTTTTTTTAATCCCTGCTAGTATAGACTGAATCTGTGAACTATTTTTGCTTGACTACAATTTGCACTAGCCACCAGTAACACAGCAGAATTTCGAATTTGCAGCAGATGCTTTGATCCTATAGAAACACAATAAGCTGCGCTTCCCAATTACACAATGGGGACTTTGTGTAGTGAAGAGCTGGACGATAAAGGCCAGGAAGGTCCCAGGTTTATTCCCCAGTCTTCAGTTGAGCCCAGCTCAACAGCAATCAGCAAGGGTGTCCCATTGTATCTTAAAAAAGGAGGGAGAGAGAAAACAGGGAATTATAGACTGGTCAGCCTGACATCGGTGGTGGGGAAAATGTTGGAATCAATTATTAAAGATGTACTAGCAGCGCATTTGGAAAGCATGGACAGGATCGGTCCAAGTCAGCATGGATTTATGAAAGGGAAATCATGCTTGACAAATTTTCTAGAATTTTTTGAGGATGTAATTAGTAGAGTGGACAAGGGGGAGCCAGTGGATGTGGTGTATTCAGACTTTCAAAAGGCTTTTGACAAGGTCCCACATAAGAGATTAGTGTGCAAAATTAAAGCACATGGTATTGGGGGTAATGTACTGAGGTGGATAGAGAACTGATTGGCAGACAGGAAGCAGAGAGTCGGGATAAACGGGTCCTTTTCAGAATGGCAGGCAGTGACTAGTGGGTTACCGCAAGGTTCAGTGCTGGGACCCCAGCTATTTACAATATACATTAATGATGTAAACAAAGGGATTGAGTGTAATATCTCCAAGTTTTCAGATGACACTAAACTGGGTGGCAGTGTGAGCTGTGAGGAGGATGCTAAGAGGCTGCAGGGTGACTTGGACAGGTTAGGTGAGTAGGCAAATACATGGCAGAAGCAGTATAATGTGGATAAATGTGAGGTTATCCACTTTGGTGGTAAAAACAGGAGGGCTGATTATTATTTGAATGGTGACAGATTGGTAAAGGGGAGGTGCAACGAGACCTGGGTGTCATGGTACATCAGTCATTGAAGGTTGGCCTACAGATGCAGCAGGCGGTGAAGAAGGTAAATGGCATGTTGGCCTTCATAGCGAGGGGATTCAAGTACAGGAGCAGGGAGGTCTTACTGCAGTTGTACAGGGCCTTGGTGAGGCCACACCTTGAATATTGTGTACAGCTTTGGTCTCCTAATCTGAGGAAGGACATTCTTGCTATTGAGGGAGTGCAGCGAAGGTTTACCAGACTGATTCCCAGGATGACAGGACTGACATATGAAGAAAGACTGGATCAACTAGGCTTTTATTCAATGGAATTTAGAAGAATGATAGGGGATTTCATAGAAACATATCAAATTCTGATGAGATTGGACAGGTTAAACGCAGGAACAATGTTCCTAATGTTGGGGAAGTCCAGAACCCGGGGTCACAGTCTAAGGATAAGGGGTAAGCCAATTAGGTCGGACATGAGGAGAAACTTCTTCACTCAGAGAGTTGTGGGCATGTGGAATTCTCTACCCCAGAAAGTTATTGGGGCCAGTTCGTTAGATATATTCAAAAGGGGGTGATATACGGCCCTCACGGCTAAAGGGATCAAGGGGTATGAAGAGAAAGCAGGAATGGGGTGCTGAAATGCATGATGAGCCATGATCATATTGAATGGTGGTGCAGGCTCGAAGGGCCTAATGGCCTACTCCAGCACCTATTTTCTATGTTTCTATGTGAGAGGCACTTATTGCCTCTGAGCCCAGGTGGCTCAGTCCCAGTTTACAGTTGAATTTCTAATTAGTCTGTTAGGGCTCTATTTTCGCCACGATTGTGCACCGTTTTTTGGCGTACAAACATTTTTTGCTGTGAAATATTCACTTTCCAACTTTTGCCAACGTTTGGACGTCGGTGCCGACCATGTAAGGCAGTTTAAAAAATATTGGCACAGACATGAGTCAAAACGGGATTGGGCACCGCTTTTGTGGACTTAATCGATTTTGGCCGTCCACAATTATTTTCCGCGCAGCGCACTGGCCAAAATCCCCGCAAAAAACCCCCAAAAGTTAACTGAGGGAATCGGCGCGGCACACAAGAGGACAGGAGCATGGCAATAAGAATACCCAATAACATACCTTTATTTTCACAGGGAGCTCATTTTGGAGCAAGGGAAGATTTCTGGGCTGAAAGGACTGTTCCCCCCGCTCAGTCCCGCTTCCCCTGCGAGTTGAACTTCGGGAGCGGGAGGGCCATTTGGCCCAGGATTGCATCGGGTGCAGCGGGGGGAGAGGTCCCTCAGGGGCCCTGGATTTCAACGGGTCCAGAGGGGGGGGGGGCGTCGAGAGGTACTTCGTGGGCCTGGGATTACAGCGGGTCCAGCAGGGAGAGAGGTCCCTCAGGGGCTCGGAATTGCAGCGGTCCAGAGGGGGTGGGGGGGAGAGGTCCTTGGTGGGCCCGGGTTTGCAGCAGGTCCAGCGGATTTTACTTTTTAAATGCTGGATTTTATGGTTTAGAAATGAGCAGGTTATCATTTTGGGGTGTAGAATACAGCAGTGATCAACTGCTAATGATGTGTATGTCCTGGTAAAGTTGTCTTACGATCGCTAATCCCTCAGTGTGAATGTCATTCTGAATCAAAGACAGGATCGGGCTTCAGCTTGCTTCAGCGATTCTGGTTGCCCTGGCAAATTCAGCTTTAGCACATGCCTAGAGAGTTTTTAGCGCAGACTTGAAGCTCCACCCCCCAGACTAACTTTGAAGAGCACTGCGCCAAATTCAAATAATTTTTTGACGAAAGTCCCAATTTTTTTTTCAGTGCAAACGGCACAAAAATATTGGCCGTGTATCCTCCTGGGCACCAAAAATTGGCAAAGTGGAAAATAGAGCCTTTTGTCCTGTTTGAATGTTGAGGGCCTGTGACTATGAAACCACCGGATTGTCGTAAAAACCCATCTGGTTTACTAATGTCCTTTAGTGAAGGAAATCTGCCTGGTCTGGCCTATATGTGACTTCAGATCCACAGAAATGTGGTTAACTCTTAACTGCCCTCTGAAATGGCCCAGCAAACCACTCAGTTGTACCAAACCACTGGACAAAGCCAGCACTGTGGGAGGACCTTCACCACAAGGACTGCAGCAATTCAGGAAGGTGGATCACCACTACCTTCTCGAGGGCAGTTAGGGATGGACAATAAATGCTGGCCTTGTCAGCAATGCCCACAGCCTGTGAACAAATAAAAAAATATTTCAACAACTTGAGATACTTGCAAAATTAATAGGAACATTGTATGTAGTTCCTGAGAAAAGAAAACCTTGCATTTGTATGGCACCTTTCACATCCTCAGGACACCCCAAAGCACTTTACAGTCAATGAATTACTTCGGAAATGTAGCCACTGCTGTTTTGTAGGTAAACAGAGCAGCCAATTTGCACACAGCAAGGTCGCACAAACAGAAATTAGATAAATAACCAGATATTCAGTCTTAGCGGTTTTGGTTGAGGGTTAAATACTGTCCAGGTCACTAAGAGACCTCACCAGCTTTTCCTTAAAAAGTGCTATGGGGTCATTTACATCCACCTGAGAGGCTAAACATGGCCTCATTTAATGTCTCAACCAAAAATCAGCACCTTCAACAATGCAGCACTCCCTCAGAATTGTTCAAACGTAAGTGTGCTACCAACCGAACTAAGGTGAGGTTCAATGTCTGCCCTTATGCAAATATCAAACATTCGACACCCAAAGCTACAGTTAGCTTCAGCACTTTATTAGCTCGGGTGATGACTTCCAGCAGAGGTCATTGGATAGTGGGCACACATGACGGTCAACATAGGCTGGCAACAAACACTGGCAAACCTCACACGTGAAGGCTGGCTCATTGATGAGGTACTGGAAGTCAGCCAGTGCCCATGGAATTGTTTCCCAGATCTTTCCTGCCTTCCCATTTAAGGGTATTAGGTTCTGAATCCCAAATATAGAAGAATCCATCTACTCCCACACACACACAAAAAATTGACTCAGTTAGAATAACACCAATGAAGATACTCTGACTGAAGTTGCAGACCGCTGTTGCTCAGTTTCCTTACTACAATAAATGGCAGTGTGAGTAACCATGGAAATGATTGTCCGCGGGGAGGGGGAGAAATTTGGTGAGGGGGAAAACCAATGACCTCATCCGCTGCCAGTGAATAGTACAGGAGTGTGATATCCACAGCACCAGACTACTGTATCCCAGTATCGGCGTGGTGTATCTCCAGTGCTGTACACCTATTACCCACAGTACCAGGCTCCTATTACCCACAGTATCAGACTCCTATTATTGACAGAACTACGATCTGACTCCACAGAATTCACAATTACCTCCCCCTTCTCTGTAGTCCACTCCAATCCGCCCCCCCCCACCCCCACCCAGGTCTTGCCTGAGGGCAGGTGGCCCAACATTGGTGTCGTCGCTCGGGCAAATTGCCAGTGGAGGTGTGCCCAGCACTTGCAGCTCACACCGAAAATGCTGATGAGGCCCGGGGACCAATTTCCATCAAACCTCTTGGTTCGGGTGCATGCTGGTTGCGCAGCACCAAATCTAGGCCCAAAACAACAGGCCCAGACCAAAATCTGCCCCTGTATCATTCCCAATATGATGCTTTGAATTCTGAACTTTACACTTACTGCCAGGGATAATGGATACATACTCATCTACCACTTATTTTTAAGTGGCCGCATTACTATCATTTTATCAGCAGCCCCTTTAAGGCTTCCCCAACCCCTCAAATAAACAGTCGAGCTCCTTACCCTAGATCCGAGCAGAGAGCTCAGCAATGTTTTTAAAATGAACTTATCTCACAATATCCAATGAGGTCAACCTTTAAAAAATGTACACTCTGCAGTCTAATCCCACCAACCTTGCAGCCAGATTGGAATATCTCTCCCATTCAACTTACAAGTTCCAGAGACTAAAATTTAAATCAACGCGCCCTTAATCCAAATAATCTCCAGTCTGCCTCGGAGCAGCAGTGGGGTTTGCAACAGAGACTACTACTTCACTATCGGAGGTGCCGTCTTTCGGATGAGACGTTAAACCGTCTTATTTCTTAGGTGGATGTAAAGATCCCATGGCACAATTTGAAGAAGAGCAGGAGAGTTCTCCCCTGTGTCCGGGCCAATATTTATCCTTCGGCCAACTTCACTAAAACCGTTGTATTTCCTACATTACAACAGTGACTACATTCCAAAAGTACCTCATTGGCTGTAAAGCGCTTTGGGATGTCCTGAGGTCATGAAGGGCGCTATATAAATACAAGTTCTTTCTTTCTTCCTTTAAGCCAATTTGGTCATGTGATTACAGATTGTCCTGCGAGTTGGTGTTACTGTTAGGTGCGTGTTATAAAAGTTTTATATTTGCAAACTAACATCGTGTATCTGGGGTTTGAGTTGCAATGGGAAGAACTGGGCCCCATAAAGATCCTACAATTACTTTATTTTCATATTTCAAAACCATTCCAAAAATAAATTATTTGTGGTTCAAAAGAAAGAAACGAAAGATTTGCATTCATGTAGCGCCTTTCAATTTGCACACAGCAAGCTCCAACAAACAACAACGTGATAATGATCAAATAATCAGTTTTCTCGTGATGTTGATTGAGGGATAAATATTGAACAGGACACCAGGGAGAGCTCCCTGCTCTTCTTCAAAATAGTGCAATTGGATTTTTTTATGTCCACGGGGCCTCGGTTTAATGTCTCATCGGAAAGACCACACCTCTGCAAGCACAGCGCTCCCTCAGTGCTGCAGTGTCAGCCTAGATTTTTGTGGTCAAGTCCCTGGAGCAGGACTTGAACTCACAACCTTCTGACTCAGAGAAGAGGGTGCTACCTGTCATGTATCCTACATGGCTACTGTTGGTACTATCACAAGGTGTGCCACCAGAGGGCACAGCAGTGGGAGACTCGTAGGTTACCTGTACAGGTGTGCCTGGCCTAGTATAAAAGGCAGGCCACAGGTGTGATCCTCAATCTGGAGTTAACTAATAAAGGACTAAGGTCACTACAGTTCAAGTACAACACACTGCCTCGTGGAGTCATTGTTAGAGCATCTGAGGACACAAGACTACCCATTGAGCCACTGTTGCCACACTGAATGAAGGGCAGAAACACAGCAGGCTCCACAACGCCAGAAAATACATCAAATAAAGTGTCAAAAAAATTGGGGGGGCTGGCCCAAGACTTCACTAGAGAATAAATCTCATGCCTTCAGTCCCTCCTCAATAATTTCTAAATCCACCACTATTGCAAGCTGCACTCTATGTACTTTTGAATCTCCAAATTGTGACTCTCCACTTTCAGTATGAAACCTTGAATGCTGGGAGCCCAGACTGAAGAATCTGGCATGGGGATCTCCGTGTTCGACGTAAGTTCATCAATCTGAAATGTTAATCCAACCTTTCTTTCCCCACAGATGCTGCCTGTTCTGCTGAGAGCTTCCAGCATTTTCTCTTTTTATTTCAGATTTCCAAGGCAATATTTGGCTTTTTATTTTATAAAAATCAGGGTTCCTGATGTGCAGAACTCCAATGGCTAACGTTAATAAAAATTGAATGTTGGACATACCTGCAACTTAAATTGTAACAAGCCCATATCTTTCTGCATTTTCAGTCTCACTCCTTATCTCAGTGACCTCGCTCCTCCCTGTCTCTGTGACCTCGCCCTACAACCCTCTGAGATCTCTGCACTCCTCCAATTCTGGCCTCTTGCGCATCACCAATTTCCATCACTCCACTATTGGTGGCTGTGCCTTCAGCTGCCTAAGTCCCAAGCTCTGGAATTCCCTCCCTAAACTTCCTCTCTCCTCCTTTAAGTTGCTCCTTAAAACCTATCTCTTTGACCAAGCTTTAAGTCACCTGTCCTAATATCTCATTGTGTGATGCGGTGTTAAATTTTGCTTGATACCGCTGCTGTGAAGTGTCTTGGGACATTTTGTGACATTAAAGGTGCTATATAAGTGCAAGTTGTTATTGATGTTCAGAGGCAGATTTTGAACTGTTATTCTTGGGACCTGTTGAAAACATTTTTGCGAGCTTTCTAAGTTGGCATGTGTAAAGTCCTGTCCCCTCAGTACAGATTCACACGAGGCATGAAGTGAAGTCAAGGTCACTCTGGACCTGCACCTTTATTTCACAGCTCTGGAATGCTGCACTTGCCTGAGACCTGTCCTTATATACCTGTCTCTTGCAAGTGCACCCCTGGTGGTAAGGTATGCTGGTGGTTACAGGTCATATCTTATTACAGTCATGTATAGCATGTCAGGATACAGTTATATATAATAATGTAAGATACATGATATCACCCTCCCCCAAGGTCTTATTGTCTTTATAGGTTCAGTCTCTCAAGTGGTCTACGCTCTCGCGTGGAGCGTCTGAGTTGTGGTTCAGTTGTTTGCCTTGGTGTCTGTTTTTCTTTGGGTGTGGTTGCTGGTATCTCGCCTGGACTGTCTGTTTCGATTGGTGTGATTGTTGTTGACTCGCCTGGGCTGTCTGTTGGGATTGCCCTTTCCTCAGGTTGTTCCCTCTGTCTATCCACCAGGTGTGGTGCGAGTTCCACATTGTAGTCTGCCTCTGGTTCCGCAGTGTTGTTGGTAAATCTGCTTTTGACTTGGTCTACATGCCTCCAGCAGGTTTTGCCATTGTCCATTTGTACTACCAGTAGCCTGTTTCCTTCCTTGCCCGTTACTGTCCCTGCAAGCCATTTGGGACCCCTGCCATAGTTTAGTACAAATACTTTGTCCCCTATCTCATTCCATCTCCCCCTCGAATTTCTGTCATGGTACTCAGTCAGCTTACGGCGCTTTGCCTCAACGATTTCGTGCATGTCTGGGAGGATTAATGAGAGCCTTGTTTTTAAAGTCCTTTTCATCAACAGTTGCGTGGGGGGGATCCCAGTCAATGAGTGCAGACGAGATCTGTATGCCAGGAGCAGTCGCGACAGGCGACCCTGCAGCGTGGGACCTTGGATTTTAAACATGCCTTGTTTAATGATTTGCACTGCTCTCTCCACCTGGCCATTGGAGGCCGGCTTGAACGGTGCCATCTTGACGTGATTTATACCGTGGTCAATTATAAAGTCTTGGAATTCTGCGCTGGTGAAGCACGGACCATTGTCACTGACCAATATGTCAGGGATTCCGTGCGTTGCAAACATGGTTGTGAGGCTCTCCACAGTGGTGGAGGTTGTGCATGAGTTTAAAATGATGCATTCGATCCACTTTGAAAATGCATCAACAACTACGAGGAACATTTTGCCCATGAATGGGCCCGCGTACCCGCGACCACGGTTTGGTAGGCCAGGGCCAGGGGCTCAATGGAGCCTCCCTGGGGGCACTGCTGAGTTGGGCACAAATGGTGCACCTTCGGACGCAGAGCTCCAAGTCCACGTCAATACTAGGCCACCAGACGTGAGATCGGGCTATGGCCTTCACGAGAACGATCCCCGGGTGCTCGCGGTGGAGCTCCCGGACAAATGCCTCTCTGCCTGTCAGGGACATGACTACTCGGCTGCCCCACATCAGGCAGTCTGCTTGTAGTGATAGCTCATGCATGCGCCTGTGAAAGGGTTTTAATTCCTCAGGGCAGGCATCGCGAGCCTCTGCCCAGTCACCGGTTAGGACACATCTTTTTACTAAGGATAATGTGGGGTCGCTGGCCGTCCAGGCTCTGATTTGGCGAGCTGTCATGGGCGAACCTGTGGACTCAAAGGCATTGATTGCCATGACTATCTCACAGTCCTGTTCGTCAGACCCTTTCGTGGTCGCCAGTGGTAGCCTGCTGAGCGCGTCGGCACAGTTATCTGTGCCTGGTCTGTGCCTTCTGGTATAGTCGTAGGACGCCAGCATGAGTGCCCACCGTTGAATTCGCGCCGAGGCGTTGGCGTTTATTGCCTTGCTCTCAGATAGGAGGGACGTGAGGGGCTTGTGGTCGGTTTCTAATGCGAACTTGGCCCTGAAAAGGTATTGGTGCATCTTTTTGACACCATACACGCACGCGAGCGCCTCCTTCTCTACCATTCCGTATCCGCGCTCCACCCGCGAAAGTGACCTGGAGGCATAAGCTATGGGTTGTAATTTGCCCACACTATTGACATGTTGCAAAACGCACCCGACCCCATACGCTGACGCATCGCATGTAAGAACTAGCTTTTTACCTGGATCAAAGAAAGTCAAAACACCGTTGGAACACGGAAGATTGCGTGCCTTATTGAAGGCGCGTTCCTGGGCGTTCCCCCCAAAACCAATCGCACCCCTTCCTGAGTAGCACGTGGAGAGGCGCCAGCAGCGTGCTTAAGTTCTGCATAAAGTTCCCAAAGTAATTAGTAGCCCGAGAAAGGCGCGCAGTTCTGAGATATTCCGGGGCCTGGGTGCCAGGCAAATTGCTTCTGTTTTGGACTCTGTTGGTCAGATTCCATCAGCGGCAATCCTTCTGCCCAAAAATTCAACCTCGGGTGCGAGAAACAGGCACTTGGATTTCTTGACTCGTAGGCCTACCCGAACCAACCGCTTTAGTACTTTCTCCAAATTGCGGAGATGGGAGTCGGTGTCCCTGCCCGTGATAAGTATGTCGTCTTGAAATACAACCGTCCCCGGGATGGACTTGAGCAGACTCTCCATGTTGCGCTGGAATATGGCAGCTGCCGACCCGATGCCGAATGGGCATCGATTGTAAATGAAAAGGCCTCGATGTGTGTTGATGGTGATGAGTAGCTTGGATTCCTCGGTCAATTCTTGCGTCATATACGCAGATGTGAGGTCTAATTTTGAGAAAAGTTTACCTCCAGCCAATGTGGCAAATAAGTCCTCCGCTCTGGGCAGCGGGTACTGGTCCTGTAGGGAGACTCTGTTTATGGTAGATTTGTAGTCCCCACAGATTCGTACGGATCCATCAGGCTTCATGATTGGGACGATGGGACTTGCCCAGTCGCTAAATTCCACAGGTGATACAATGCCTTCCCGCAGAAGCCTGTCTAGTTCGTGTTCAATTTTTTCCCTCATCACATAGGGTACAGCTCTGACCTTGTGATGGACCGGTCTAGCATCCTGTGGGATGTAGATTTTGACTTTGGCCCCTTTGAAAGTGCCCACACCTGGCTGAAAGAGATGTTCAAATCACTTATTTACTGTTGAGCAGGAGATGCTCTAATGAAATGGCATGGACATTATCCCATTTCCAGTTTAGTTTTGCCAGCTAGCTTCTCCCCAGCAGTGCTGGGGGTCTCCGGGGACAATCCACAGGGGAAGTCGGTTCACTGTCCCTTTGTGTGTGACAGAGAGCATGGCACTGCCGAGGACTGGTACGATTTCTTTGATATAGGTCCTTAGTGTGGTGTCGACCCTTGTGAGTTTTGGTCTGTCTCTTTTATGCGGCCACAGTTGTTCAAATTGTTGAGCGCCCATGAGAGATTGACTCGCTCCCGTATCCAGCTCCATGTTGACAAATATCCCGTTGAGTAGGACCCTCATCATTATAGGAGGCATCCTGTTGTAGGAGCAGCGGCCATTGATCGTGTTGACCCGCTGTACATTGGTGTCCCGGGTACTATCCCCACCATCTTCTGGTCCGCTTTCCGACCTATCCGATTCGTATACCAGCCGAGCTGCCGTTTTTTTGCACATGCGGGTCAAATGCCCTGTATATTCACAATTTCTGCAAACAGCCTGCTGAAATGAGCTGCGTTTTCCTGATCTCTCTTGAGCTTCTCTCAGTTTGTAGTTGATTGCTCGCATTTTGGGTTGATGAGGTGTGAACGACCATTCCTGTGGCCCTTGATGGCTTCTGCCTGCTGTCGAGAGCCTGTTCTCCCGGTTTTGTCTGTGTGTGGGGGTAGCAGCTTGTTTAGTGCTGTGAACTTCTTGTTCCGATATTTCGTTAGTTGTCATACCTGCATTGTAAATCAACCTCGTTTCTTCTTCCCTACCAAGAATGTCTGTGCAACCAGTACTGCTGCCTCGAAGATCAGGTTCTTGGTCTCTGTGAGCTTTCGGAATATGCCTGCGTGGCCTATTCCTTCAATGAAAAAGTCTCTCAGCATTTCTCTCCTCAGTTCATCGGAGAACTCACATAAACTAGCCAATCTCCGAAGTTCCGCCACGAAGTCGGGTATGCTCTGGCCCACACAGCATCTGTAGTTGTAGAACCTGTGTCTGGCCATGTGTAGGCTGCTCGCTGGCTTCAGGTGGTCTCTTACCAGTGTGCTCAATTCTTCAAACGACTTGCTTGCTTGTTTCTCGGGTGCCAACAGATCCTTCATTAAAGCGTATGTTTTCAAGCCACAGCTGGTCAAGAGATGGGCTCTTCTCTTGTCTGCCTTATCGTCGCCTAACCAGTCTTTGGTTACAAAGCTTTGCTGGAGCCTTTCTATAAAGTCCTCCCAATTGTCTCCCGCATTGTACTTTTCATCTGATCCGTTGTTCACCATTCTGTGGATTCTGTAATCCCGTAACTCGTCGCCACTGTAAAGTCCTGTCCCCTCAGTACAGATTCACACGAGGCATGTAGTGAAGTCAAGGTCACTCTGGACCTGCACCTTTATTTCACAGCTCTGGAATGCTGCACTTGCCTGAGACCTGTCCTTATATACCTGTCTCTTGCAAGTGCATCCTGGTGGTAAGGTTTGCTGGTGGTTACAGGTCATATCTTATTACAGTCATGTATAGCATGATAGGATACAGTTATATATAATAATGTAAGATACATGACAGCATGACAACAAACACACAGCCACATCTGCTGCCCGACTGAGGTCAGTGAACTCTGCCCACGCCGAAGATTCAGCCTGAGTGTGTCCTCATCTGTACAGCTCAGTGCCACATCCCCAAGTGCGTATTTATCCATTCAGCCATCGGAGGAGGGAGCAACTTAATATCACAATGATCCAGCTAGTGATTTTACCCTGGCGCACTGCCAAGAGTGAAGTAGTGCTGCGTGTTGACAATATGAAATGGGCCAGCGCATTGCTGGTTAATTCATATGTGTTTGTGTAACCTTCCAGCATAATCTGAATGCCAAATTGTACAATTAAGCATCTGAGCCACAACAGTGCAGAAAGAATACAGGATTAAAACAGTTTGAGGTTACTGAAATGCCAGGTCAACAAACAGCACAGTGATACTGCACAGTGATACTGACCCTGATTTCTATCTGAAAAAGGCAGAACACCCTGCCCTACAGTCAGGCATCAACAGGTCAACTGAGACATACAAGGTGAGGCTTTACCATCACTATATTGACACTAATAAGCAACACCAAATGTATTTCCATGCACTTTTTGATGTGAAGCTCAATTTTTCACTGCTTTTACCATATCGCATGCTGCTTTTATATTGGGTTTATTAATACACTTGTGCCTGGGCCAATGGGCCTAGCAGCAGCCAGCACCGCTAGCGATGGGTTTTCATGATGGATGTTGTGCACATAGTAACAAACTAAAGACTCCAGGACCCAAGTAGTTTCTGCGAGAGAGACGTTGGAGGTGCAACTGTCTCCCGCTGTAGCTCCGTGTTCAATGCCATACAGACCAGGAAGGTCCCCGGCTCAATTCCCAGGCTGTGCCCAGTTGCTGATCCCAGCCGAGGTCCCTCAAGCCTGATACTGAGGCCAGGCTTGAGGGACCAACTGGTCTTTACCTGTCTGTCATTTTTGAAGAAAGGTCCCGACTGTAAAGTGCATGGGCTGGATTTTACCAAACTCAGTGGGTCCGAGGTGGGCGACGTCCTTGGCGAGTCCTGGATCCGCAACTGTGTTGATCCGGGGCTCCGACATGATTTTCCCCTGAATGGGCTTGTTAGACCCGCCCTGCAAGGTTGCAGGCCAATTAAAGGGAAGCAGTTCTGATGACGCGATCTGATGACGTGTCATCAGCCGGTTTCCTTAAAGGGACCATGGCCACATACATTTTGACAGTTGTGCTGTCAGTGTTCTACAGCATTGAGGTGCTGCAAACACTGGCAAGCACTGCACAAAGGGGCACGGTTGCACCCAGGCTCTCCCATTACTCCCTCCAGATACTTATGGAGGGAGTCACAGCAGGCAGGGAGGTTCTCTTCCCTTCCAATGGGCAGAAGAGACCTCCCCAGGAGACCAATGCCGCCTGGTTGCACATTGTACAGGAGGGCACAAGTAGGGATTTGTCAGGAGGACCAGGCTGCAGTGGTACAAACCTTCCAATGATCTCAGTGGCTCACAAAACGTTACTGCAAAGCCACACTCAACCTCATCCTGCTGTGTAACTCATAACATCCCCATCACTCTGTCTTCATACCAACTAACAACACACAAGACACTTGAGTATTATTGCCAATGCTGATGTAAAGTTTCTGCTAATGTGTTGTCAAACATTGAAATCTTTATTTTCAATACTTTGCCTTGTTGGACAGATCTGTATGCATCTTAAGTAGCTTAGTAATTTGCAGTGAATAGTGAAGGGGAGAATCGCACTTTTCCTCTCTTAACAAGCCCAGATTCAACAGACGGATACCTTGAATAAGTTTCAATGACTTTAATTCCAACATGTGAAGGGGGAGCATCTCACTTCTCAGCAGCCTGAGAGAGGATCTCCAATGAGCTGTTCAAATTGCACCTTAATTATACAGGGTTCGGCACATGAATATCCTCGTGGACAGACCTTAACAGTAACATGATTGTTGTACCAACGCATGATCAAATACCCATTTGTTCCCTTCTTCCAGGTGTCACTCGTCTTATATTGCTATATGGTTATATTAGTTCCTCTTTGGATGATCTTTATTGCTCCCTTGAGCCCGAGGTCAATGAGTGGTCATCTTTGTACGTGTTGTTTTAAGCATACCTTTTGTTTAGCCAGCTCATGGTCTCCATAATAGCCAGATAACATCTTTGATATTCAATCTTCCTCTTGCAATTCCCCCTTTTGGCCCTTGGCTATATACCCCAAGATAGTCCCCTCATTATTTCATCCAAAGGGCAAGTGATATTGTCAGCTTAATCCGTTCGTCTGGGTGGCCAAGCCCTTACTTTCGGATGGCTTCTCGTATCTCTTTCCCGTTACACACCATTTACCTGTTTTACAGATTTTGCCTTAGATACTAAAGGTTTAGTTTCTTCTAAGGCTTTTATGGGGGCCTGAGCTATGGCTTTCTTTGCCTGTCATTTACATCTCCAACATAATTCAATCAACAATACCATTAAAACATTGCACAATCACTAATACATGGGATATTATTCTTATCCAGGGGTGCACCTGCACGCTTAGTCCAAAGTCCCAAAGCCTCGCATACCAGGGTTCGTTTGCCAACATTTCTTTAGTGTCTTTCTGGAGTTTATTAATCTTCTTCATCAAGATAATGTACTTCTGCCATTGTTCATGGATGTCCTGTTCCAACTTGTTTGTTCTTCACTAAGTCTGGGTATATGTCGTCCTTGTGGTTCCTCGAAAGCTTTATACCCTGCTTTGATAGTGTCCACCGCAGTCCCATTGACGGACTCTCCTTTCAATTCCGGATATATGATATACCCCTGAATATCGACGACTCCCCCCACCATCATGTTGACCGCCGTGGTGCTCACACACCATCCTCCCTTTCCTTGTGAGGCTGCGGTCATTTCGGAGTCCAGTGTCAGCGGTGTGACACTCAACACACATCCTTCTGTTCGGCCATATCCACAGTCGGTGTTATCGAGTTCTGGTTGTTCTCGGCATAAAACAACTTGAATATTCTTATAACAATCTTTAATATGGACACCTTTGGTATTGTTTCCATTTTTAATTACGTACTGGTGCAATTTGTGATGCCGCACACGGGTCTGATTCCTTATTTCTCCTATATTGCTTATTTGGTACAATGTGTTTCCCTTTGTCACGTCGTATTGTGGTATTGATAACACAAATCATATTATGTTCTGTTGTCTGGTTACACACCTGTTCTTAGGGACCTAGGCATGGCTATTCCTCCGGACTTCACAGGCTTGGGTGTCATTCTTGTCCAATGTCCATTCAGCAAATACATCATTGGTTATCCAATCCAGCACCTCCCCATTCTGGAGTTGTTCTAGTTTATGTTCTACTGTATTGAGCATCCAAGCCCCATATCCCGCACAAACTATCACGGCCGCCATTCTTTTACTCATAGTTTGTCTATCCTGGTTTACCAAATTTATCATTTTTGCATGGTCCTGCAATGTATGGGCAACCTGTAGCAGTTCCCATTCCGCCCCATCCCCTAGCTGGGCCTACATTTTCTCGTTATCATCTCCCCTTTCCAGCAGTCCTTTTAAGGTCTGTGTGAGGGTGATGACCTGCCCTTCTATTGTTTGAAGATCTATTGTATTAACCGTTGCAATGCCCGCCGTGTATCCCGTTCCCACCATTTCTAATATTCCCCTCTTTCTCCTCCCGCCTTTCCAGTTTTTGTTCGGCTTTTTTACGTTGAATTTCATAGTCTCAGATTCGGGCCCCTCAAGGGCTCTTAGGGTTAGGTTTTTATATAAGCTTATAGTTTTCTTACCGCAAAACAGTGGGATAGTTATATCCATTAGGTTTAACAATACCATAATTACCCTTTGGCGTACCCCCGAAGTGGATTTTGTCTTGAGCTCTTTTTATTACTAATCCTCCGCTTGCCTCCTGTGTCATGTTTGGGCATCCTGGGGTTCTGAGGTCGTTGTGGTTGGGCTATTGTGGTGTTTGAGATCTCTATCTTACACATGAACATTCCCCATAAGAAACCATTACCGCATTGTAATTCCCTGATGGGTATGGGGGTAGTTCCTTCTGCCTCTCTGGTGAGGTTACGTCTTACCCACATACACTTGTGTGGATTTCCTTGGTCCGAGCTATTCATGCATGTCCATGATTGGTTCTGCCATGAGTGTCCTTTATCCGGGCTTGTCCATTCCACTTCAAGTCGCCCTCTTTGGCATTTTCCGCAAAAGATTGAGTTTGTAGTGGAAATTTTTCCTTGATAGACATCTGGGCAACTTACAGCTGGGTCGTGTTATAAGATGGAGTTACCCAGTATTCCTCCTACTAGGACTAAGGTTCTGTAAAACACAACATGTTTTCCCGGTCGTCACCGGTCAGTTAGGGTCTTATGTTACGCATAACGTTTTAACTGTGTCCAATGTTTCCACCGTCCGGTTCTGCCTTTCGCCACACACACGCACGTAACGCTTACCATTATTACCTGGTGAGGGCCTGTTCATTTTGGTGAGAATCCTGGCTTTTCGGGGTTTATTTTTACCATTACCTTGCTTCCAACCTGTGGTATGTGAGACTTTTCTTCCTTGGTGCCAGTTTCCAAGTCCTTGATCACTTGCTGATCCCTGGCGTGTGCCTTCAGATCGTGTAATTGTTCACATAATTCCATCACAAATCTCCTTACTCGGTCCCGGTATGGTCCGATCTCATCACTCCCTGTCACTAGAACCTCACATAATCTCATTGCCCTTCCTGTCATTAGTTCGAAAGGCGTGAGTCCGGTGGTCCGGTTTGGGGTCGCCCTTAACTTCATTAAAATCCGGGGCAGCATATCTACCCATCCCTTTCCTGTCTCGTTGATCACTTTGGCCAATGCGTTTTTCAGGGTCCTATTCATTCGTTCTACTAATCCGGATGATAGGGGATATGGAATTTCTGCCTGATTCCTAATAGTGCGCATGCTTGTTTCATTACTTCAACGGTGAAGTGTGTAACCTGATCTGAATCTATCTGTAGGGGCATTCCCCACCTAGGTATCATTTCTTCTGCTAATATTCTAGCCACTGTCTCAGCTGAGCAATTTCTAGTTGCGAATGCTTCTACTCATTTTGTGAATTATAACCAAACAATACATTTTTCCCTGGTGATTGGGCAGCAGGCGCGTGAAGTCTATCTGCAGGTTTTCCCATGGTCCCTTTGGTCGGGGTTGGTGTCCCATTCTGACCTTTATTTTTCCACCTGGGTTATGCTTTGCGTATGTTAAGTACTTCCTCCAATAATTTTCTTAACCTCCTCACATTCTCTTCCACCACCAGCATTGGGACATTGAACTTGTCATGCTGGTCTTACCTGTATGTGCATACTTGTGGTATATACTCAATAGGTTTTGTCGTATGCACTCTGGGGCTACCACATTACAATCTTTCCTCCAGATTCTGTCCACACCTTGTTTAGCGCTCTGTCTTTTCCATTCATCTTTTTCCTGCTGTAGGGTTGCCTCCTGTACTTTAAACATATTTACTTCTTCCGGCCCAAGCGCACAGGTGCTTATTTTAGACCGTAGGACCCCTGCTTCTGCCGCTCGCTTAGCTGCCTCCTCTGCCCATGCATTCCCTTGCTGATGTCTGTGAGTGATTTTCTTATGTGCTTTGATCTTTCTAATTGCACATTCCTGGGGCTGGAGAGAAGCCTTTACCAGTTTCTTAACAATGTTCTCGCATCAAATTGGTCCTCCCCCAATGTCATATAACCTCGCCGACTCCAGGCTACCATATAATCGTGGACCACCCCAAACACGTATTGGCTGTCTGTATATATATTTACCCTTTTACCTTTTGCCTGTTTGAGGGCTTCTGTTAGGGCGACTAATTCGGCCACTTGGTCCGAGAGGCTCCCTTCTAACTACCCTACTCCCCGTGTTTGGCCTTCACCATCTACTACCGCCCACCCCGTTCGGGGTGTTCCGCCAATGTACCGGTGGGACCCATCTACGTAAAGGTCCATGTCTGCTCCCTCGAGTGGCTCTTCCTTTATCGAGCTACTTTGCTCCGCCCCCTCAATCGGGTTACATTCATGATCCTGGCCTTCCGTAGTGATCCATCCTGCGGGGTTGTTACCGCTATCTTTTACTATCGTTACTGTGCCACTCGGAGGTATTAGTACCGCCTCCCACGTCGCCCTTCTTGCATCTGACACTGCTCTCAATCTCCCCGTGTTTAGCAGCTCTATCGGGGTATGTTGCGTATGTCGGATAATTTGTCCTGACATTACTATGGGTTCACTAATTCTGACTGCACAGGCTGCGCAGTCGAGAGCAGCTACACATCTAGATAATCCTGCAGCTACAGGTTGTTGCTTAATGGAGTAATACGCCACTGGTCATTGCTTGTCCCCATGTTACTGGGTCGCCACCGCATTATAGTGGTTTTTGCTGTGTTGATTATAAATGTGGAACGGCTTATTCCAGTCTGGTAGTCCCAGATCGGGGGCACTCATAAGGGCCTGTTTCAGCTGTTGAAACGCTGCTTCTTGTTCGAAGCCCCAGTCTACCGGCTCTTGGGAGGGCTTTTCCCCTTTTACCAAATCTTGTATTGGCTGAGCCATTTCTGCATATCCCGGGATAAAGTTCCGATAGTAATTAAACAGTCCTAATACCTGTCTGACTTCCTTTACGGTCCCTGGCTTTGGCAATGTCCTAATGGCCTCCTTCCTATACTCGGGCATCTGCCTTTTCCCTTGTGTTACTACGAACCCTAGGTAAGTGACTTGGCCCTTCCCTATCTGGGCCTTTTTTGGGTTAGCTTTCAGCCCTGCCTGTTGTAGGGCCCCAAGCACCGTGGTCAATGCCAGCACATGCTGTTTCTCCATGGTGGAAGCTATAAGAATGTCGTCCACATATTGCAAGAGGGTACTTCCTTCCCCTACATCTATTGACTCCAGGACCCCAGCCAGTGTCCGGTGGAATATACTCGGGTTGTTATGGAATCCTTGGGACACTCAAGTTCATGTATACTGTTTTCCTCTTACAGTGAAGGCAAACTCCCCTTGTGACTCCTCCTCTACGAGTATGGCCCAAAATCCATTTGCTATATCCAATATGCTGAATATTTTATGTTTCCGGCCCAGGCCATTGAAAATCATTGCCGGACTGGCCACTATCGGGTGCTCCTGGTGTTAACTTTATTTAAGGTGGTATCGGCTATAGTCCGCCTATATGAGGCATCTGGTTTCTTTACTGGCCATACTGGTGAGTTGGTCGTAGCTATTGTTTGTCTCACCACCCCTTGCTTTTCCAATTCTTTCACTATCTGAAGGACAGCTGCTTCAGCATCAGGCTTCAACTGGTTTTGCCGGTGGGCTTTATGTTCTGGGCCTGGGATCTTGACTGGCTCGGGCCCTACCAACCCACAGTCCTGTTTGTGTTGGGCACATAGGGCAGGGTATAACTGACATATACTTCCCCAGACACCCTTTCTTTCCCACTCGGGATCTATTGGACGGATCCCAGCCACCCACTGCTGCTGATGGCCCGCGTAGTTAAATTTACAGTGAGTTTGGTGCTTGTCTCCCCAGACTACTCGGTTACGCTGGGGGTCTATTAGTACCCCTATTTCCCTTAATGCTTCTATTCCTAATATGATGCCTTTGGGATTGGGGCAGCATCAAAACTGGGTGGATAGTATTATCCCCAATAGTACAATTTCACTTAAAGTTGCCTTTCTGTTACCTCCTCCCACTCCTTGTATGCTGATCATTTCCTTGGTAAGGGGTAAGTCTAGATTAGTTATGGATATTGATGCTCCCGTGTCTATTAGCATCTCACACTGTCGGCCCCCTATCACTGTGCTAACAAATATTCTTGGGTCCTCTCTTTGTGGTCCCACATCTTCACCGGGAGTCGGTAACCCCTATTGGGTGGCTGCCAACCCGAGCATACTTATGATGTCCTCGTTAGAAAGCATCTCTTGCGGGGGAATGGCCACGGAATCCATTGAGCTTCTCTAAGGAGCACAACCACTTCTCCCTTGGTCAGGGGTGGTTCTGCTCCTGGGGCTCCTCTAATCTGTCTGTGTCCCTGTCCTTAGCCCAGCATTTCCTCGCTCTATGGCCTAGTTTGTCACAGTTCTGGTACTTCAGCCTTGATTGTCCACCCCTCCCTTGAGCCCCTTTTTTCTGCTGGCACTCTCTACTAAAGTGGTCTTCTTTTCCACAATTAAAACAAGTCAAGGGGGCTGTTCATAGTTTTCCTTCCTTACTCGTTCCTTCCGCAGCTGCTGTCATTGCTGCCACGTGCCCTTCTACCGTGGCTACTTTCCTTTTCGAGTAGCATCCAGCTCAGAAGCCCATCTGGACAAGTCATCATAGTTTTGCATTGTGACTAGCCCTGTTTTTAGTATGTCTTGGTGCGCAACCCGTCTTTGTATATTTTTAAGAATGCTTGATGGGGTTCAGTATTCCTGAATACACTTGGAAGCTCAACCATTTCTGCTCTGCATAGTCATGTGCAGTTTCCCCCTTGTTTTGAGTGACCCCTATGATTATTTGCCAGTTTATGGGTATTGCTCCTGCTACCCAAGTTACATCTGCTTTAAACGCCTGATATTCTGTCTCCGACTGTGCAATGGTGGGGGCTATCATCGCACACCAAGTGCCGTCCCAACTGTTGCCACATTTCTTCAGTCATTTTTGCTCTTACTAACGCTTCCATATCTCGGTTGTGAAGGCTGTGGCATATTCTTATTTCCCATATTTTCTCCCAAAACTCTTTAGTACTTCATCTCCTCTCTAACTTGGGTAACATTTGTAATAACTTCAATGTGTCCCCGGGTGTCAGTGACACATAAGTGGTTTTTATCCGAGGCACTATGGCGGATATTGCAGGCTCGCCCAGGTTGCATCCAGCAGCCGGTATTGCTGGGACAGCTGGGGTGCCGAGTACAGATTCTACCTTGATCAGGGCTGCCCGTACCTTCTGGTATGGCGGAGGCCCACCTTCTCTTCCCCAATCGTCATAGTCTGGATTATATTTGCGAGTTTCATCGGCCAACTCATCCCATTCTGGTCTCCCACTATTCTCGATTTCTTCACTTAAAAGTTCTAGTGGAGGATATATTGGTGCCAGTGCAGGCAGTGGGGTAGATGGCACTGTAGGTCACCCAGTTACTGCTGCACATTTTGTACCATTCCTACTGCTTACTTCCACCTTTTCTATCTTTTTTTTTTTAGCTTTTAGTTCCTGTATTATCTTATCCTTTCTTTCCATCTCTTTATTTTGTTCCCGATAGCAGGCTAATACTACCATATGAGCCCGATCCCTTTTATTTCTTGGCTGCCACTCCCACCACTTTGCCTGCCTCTCCAGTGGGTCGTCTGGTTGCCATCCCTTTTTCTTCATTCCCTCAATTAGTTTCATGTTTTTATCTCCTAGCATTTTCCCTATAGATCCCTTGGGTCCCCAGTCATATTCGCCGGCCATTTCTAAGATCGGTAAGGGGCTATTTTTCCCTTATTGGGCTATTCTTGTACCTCCATCGCATCTCCTGACCGATACTTGTTCATTAGTACCGCGCCCCATTGACCGCATTAGAGCCTACTCATACCCCAAGTCGTCCTTATTCCGTGGCTCGTTTATTTGTTCTTTCTAAAGATTTCCTCCTTTCCCGTAAACAGTGTAACAGCTCTAACTTGTAGGTGGTATTAAAAAAGTACTCACCCCAACCGCTGCCACATCGTTTCGGGTCAGCAAGTCTGTATCCTGCCAACTACGCCAATTGATGGGGAGAATCGCCCTTCTCCTCTCTTAACAAGCCCAGATTCAACAGATAGTTACCTTGGATAAGTTTCAATGACTTTAATTCCAACACATGAAGGGGGAGCATCTCACTTCTCAGCCGCCTGGGAGAGGATCTCCAACGAGCTGTTCAAATTGCAACTTGATTATACAGGGTTTAGCACATGGGTATCCTCGTGGACAGACCTTAACAGTGATGTGATTGGTTGTACCAACGCATGATCAAATACCCATTTGTTCCCTTCTTCCAGGTGTCACTCACCTTATATTGTTATATGGTTATATTAGTTCCTCTTTGGATGTTCTTTATTGCTCCCTTGAGCCTGAGGTCAACGAGTGGTCATCTTGTGTATGTGTGGTTTTAAGCATACCTTTTATTTAGCCAGCTCAGGGTCTACATAATAGCCAGATAACATCATTGATATTCAATCTTGCTCTTGCAAATAGTTTGACATAACAGTAGCCTCTCCTCCCCAATGGTGATGAGTGTGAAAGAAATGGCTTGGACATTGTAGGGATGCTTTATGGTGTTGGTGTGGGGTGGTGCCAACCTGGCACATCATGTGGTAGCATCAAATGAAGTAAATGCAAAGGGGATGGAGTATAAAAGCAGGGAAGTCTTGCTACAGTTATACAGGGTATTGGTGAGACCACACCTGGAATACTGCGTGCAGTTTTGATTTCCATATTTACGAAAGGATACACTTGCTTTGGAGGCATTTCAGAGAAGGTTCACTTGGTTGATTCTGGAGATGAGGGGGTTGACTTATGAGGAAAGGTTGAGGAGGTTGGGCCTCTACTCATGAAATTCAGAACAATGAGAGGTGATCTTATCGAAATGTATAAGATTATGAGGGAGTTTGACAAGGTGGAAGCAGGGACATTGAATAAATTTAAGACAGAAATAGACAGTTTCTTAACCGATAAGGGATTAAGGGGTTATGGGGAGCGGGCAAGGAACTGGACTTGAGTCCATGATCGGATCAGCCATGATCGTATTAAATGGTGGAGCAGGCTCGAGGGGCCGTATGGCCTACTCCTGCTCCTATTTCTTATGTTCTTATGTTCTTAAATGTGGCCATGGTGAGGACATCCCTGGTGTCCCAGGCAGCAATGTGCTTGGGTGCTGATGCCCAGTGTCCCGTGCAGCAGCAGATGATTGCGGAGAAAGTTGGCATTGTTTTTGGTGATTTTGGTGTACCTGGTGCTGCTGGTGTTGGGACTGATCGTGGTGGGATTCTGAGGGCCAAGGGGAGATTTTTTTCAAAGGCACCAATGCTGCTGGAATAGATGGCAGCTGAAGTTGAGATGACAGAAGCGATCTGTAACTGGTGAGTGAGGTTGCTCGAAGGAGGTGACGTTGGATAGAGAGTTCACTGCAAACACTTCTTACCTCCAAAATGCTGAAAAATATATTCCAAATCCTGAAGGCTCAAGCTTCTTTCATTGTAAATTGAACAGTTGTGAAATGGTAGCTTTTATACCGCTTCTGCAGCTGTCAACTACACAAACCTATCCAGAGTTGTTGAGAACCCGACACACTTACCCTGACCTGATATCTGAGGGACATGAACCTCATAAAAAATTATTTCAACCTGATAAAATGCTACTTAAATAGCTTTTAGCAGCTTCTTAACGATTACAATTGCCTGACGCGTCGCTTAGTGCCAGGTCTGCAATCCACAGCCAGAGCCGGCACTTTGAAAATTCACAACCATTTTGTCAATCACCACCATTTTGACAGCCGGCCCGCTTCCAAACTCACACTCGCAGGGCTGGTAAGATTCCAGCTGTGTGTACATTGCATAAGGGCAGAATCAGTCGCGCCTGCGATGCACCCACAGTTGAATAGCCTTCCAATGTTCACTGTCTCACCCATTATCCGGGTATCCGTAGAACCCTACCCCAGCATGACTCACCATCTTTAAGAGAAGAGGGAAGGAAAAGAGTGGTGTTAAAATCAGGCCATCAGGTGATCTTGTATTATCTGCTTCAGCAACATGAGGTGGCTTCACTTATGAAGTAACTAATCCAATCTCAAGTTGTTCCTTCGAAGAGTTTAAGTCATGTATTCAGACCATTGTAGCTGGATAGTAAATGGACCAATTTCCCATTGCTAGTCATAAAGGTCCCTGCCAAGATAGTCCTGAAGTCACTTTGCATGCTTTGGGTAGAATTCACCCCACTTACTCCAAACAGGGAGAGTCCAATCCCAGAGTTTGTATTTTCTAAGGTTACAGTAACAAAGCTAATCATAAAATGCAAGATTTATGATGGACTTTATGGGGAAACATTTTTAAAGGGCTCAGTTTGGAAGACATGAGGCTGCAAACTTGAGAGGATTCAGCAGGATTCTCACTGAAACCTTTTGCTGCAGAATGCATCTTTCAGTGTGAATACCTGCTAAATAAAATGATGGCGAACAGCCTATTCTCATAGCAAGAACTAACCACGTTCCTGGGATTCTGCTCCTACTTCGCAGGGAGCAGGTTGATTGTTCCTTCTGCCTCTGAGTAATTTATAGCTGGGTTACTGGGGAAGGCCAGAGGATTCAAATGTGTCCCTCCCTTCGCCGGGCTGCAGACATAACAATCCAACGGAATCTCCAAGACTCATGTGATGAGCAGAGCCACAAGAAGCTGCAAACCCTGCCCTTTGGCCACATGACTAATTTATCTCTCAACTAGCAAGCAAAGGAAATGGCCTTTGTCACATATATTTGCTGGAGGGGCTTATATTGATAGTAATCAACAACTTGCAAAATTAACCGTAACCAGCATGTCACAATGTGCAACATGGTGTTGCTTGTTTTAAAGAAGAATTTCTTGGTAAATTTCCCCCGCACACACCTCCTCCTCTCTTGAAGACTCTTACTGAAGCTGGGGTAATGTTCTCCAGTAACTAGAAGGCCTCTACTACCTGCCCAATCGGTTGTTCTTCAAGTTTGGGCCAAAACAGTCAAAGACCGATCAAATGGTGCATAACTGAACATTAAATTGGGCACAAATCTGTTCCACCGGATTTCCACTGATTTCTGGCCCTCTTGGATTTCCCAGTTGGGTCTGGACCATGTGTTGGAATCTGAAGCAGGCAGGTGATTCATGTGGGAGTGCAGGACACCAACAGCAACCCACGCCCAAGAACCTGGCACCCAGGGTTGTTAGGCCTGGACAGTCCGTACATTTAAAGGCCACGGGATATTTTTTAGGCCATTCCAGGACTATTCTTCTTCTGGCCCTTAGGTTTGCTCAGTTATGTTTGCTCAGCTGTTCTCAATGATTTAATTCCTTTGCCCCCAATGCCATTACTAGCACCAATGGGTTTCCCAATGGGAATCCTCCAAGCTGACATATTTGGAAGATGATGAAGACCTATGAAAAAAAGACTTGCATTTATATAGCACCTTCCACGACCACCAGACGTCTCAAAGGGCTTTACAACCAATGAAATACTTTTGGAGTGTAGTCACTGTTGGAATGTGGGAAATGCACAGCAAACTCCGACAAACAGCAATGTGATAATGACCAGATAATCTGTTTTAGTGATGTTGATTGAGGGATAAATATTGACCCGGACACGAGGGATAACTCCCCTGCCATGGGAGCTATTACGTCCACCTGAGAGGGCAGACGGGGCCTCGGTTTAACGTCTCATCTGAAAGACAGTACCTCCGACAGTGCAGCACTCCCAGGCAGTTCAGACTGCCCAAGAGGTACTCCATACCCTCACCCGTAAAGTGGGTCTCACTTTGGCAGAAGTAGTGTTGGCGGGCCCACCACTTCTCAAAGAACCTCTGCCGACAGACTCCTGATATGACCAAACAGATCCTTGTGTTCAAAGGTTCTTCAGAAGCAGCCAATCACAGCATGCCATACTTTACGCAGTACTTCATGAAAGAAGGCTTGCCAAGGGTGATCAAGACAAGTGTTGCCTGATTGGCCATTCGTATGGCACTCAATACATATGGATATCATTCCTCTGTCTGCTATGTTAACAGAAGCACTAACCGACTTATTTTAAATGGATTATTGCCTCCACTAAAATCGCCTCGATTTAAAAATTCTCATCCTTCTATTCAAATCCCTCCATGACCTCACTCCTCCCTATCTCTGCAACCTTCTCCAGTCCTACAACCCTCCAAGAACTCTGTGTTCCTCCAATTCTAGTCTCTTATGCATCCCCTATTTCCATCGTCCCTCCATTGGTGGCCTAGGCCCTAAACTCGGGAATTCACTCCCTAAACCTCGCTGTCGCTCTCCCTCTCTCCCTTCCTTTAAAACGCTGCCTCTTTGACCAAACTTTGGGAGAGAAATTGGGGTCATTTGCTCCTGCCATTAGCACCCCCGGAGGCACTAGCAGGGCACAAACAATTTTGCAAGTGGGCGCAGCATTGCTAACGACTCCCGCTAACTCGGGCATTTGATTGCATTCTTCCTCTATTTTCTCTGTAGCTCTATTTTCTGCTGTTAGATTTCACATGGAAGGGTTCTGACACATTGATACCATTTCCTGAATTTCTTGTAAAACACGCACTCAGTAACCACAACGAATTGGCTATTTGAGGCCTCATCAAGATAGAAAAGACACAAGTTTGTTATATCAGATCAATGAAACCCACATTGCAGAACTACCACGTAACTGAGAAACCGTTGAAGTCTCCATCTGATGAGGAATTTCTCAACAAACTGTTGGAAGAGAACATCGCCTAGATGGCTCAGTGCAACGAGGCATCACATTTTATAGTATCGGCCACATAGATGAATACATCGCCCATTTAAACTCCAATCCAAAAGAAAAATACTGCTGATGCTGGAATCTAGAATAAAAACAGAACATGCTGGAAATCTCAGCAGGTCGCGCAACATCTGTGGCGAAGAAGCAGAGTTAACGTTTCGGGTCGATGACCCTTCACCAGAACTGGAGAGTGTTCGGAAAGAACAGATTCTTAACAAGCACTGAAAGGGGGAGGGGAAGAAAGAACAAAAGAGAAGGTCTGTGATAGGTTGGAAGATGGGAGATTATAGAGACAAAAGGGACGATGGCCCAAGTTCAAATGGTAATGCCAGGAGTTAGAAAAACATTAGTCAAGATAGGGTGTGAATCATAAGCAATCCCACGAAATCGAGGAAGACTTGCTTCCACTCTAAAAATGAGTTCTTAGGTGATTCAACAGTCCAATACGGGAATTACAGTCTCTGTCACAGGTGGGACAGATAGTCATTGAGGGAAGGAGTCGGTGGGACTGGTTTGTCGCATGCTCCTTCCGCTGCCTGCGCTTGGTTTCTGCATGCTCTCGGTGATGAGACTCGAGGTGCGTCCTCCCGGATGCACTTCCTCCACTTAGGGCGGTCTTTGGCCAGGGATTCCCAGGTGTCAGTGGGGTTGTTGCATTTTATCAAGGAGGCTTTGAAGGTGTCCTTGTAACGTTTTCCCTGTCCACCTGGGGCTCGTTTGCCGTATAGGAGTTCTGAGTAGAGCGCTTGCTTTGGGAGTCTTGTGTTAGGCATGCAAACAATGTGGCCTGCCCAGCGGAGCTGGTCAAGTGTGGTTAGCGCTTCAATGCTGGGGATGTTGGCCTGGTCGAGGACGCTAACTTTGGTGCATCTGTCCTTCCAGGGGATTTGTAGGATCTTGCGGCGACATCGTTGGTGGTATTTCTCCAGCGATTTGAGGTGTCTGCTGTATATGATCCACGTCTCTGAACCATACAGGAGGGCGGGTATCACTACAGCCCTGTAGACCTTGGTGGCGGATTTGAGGGCCTGATCTTCGAACACTCGTTTCCTCAGGCAGCCAAAGGCTGCGCTGGTGCACTGGAAGGCAGTCACCCAATCTACACTTGGTCTTCCCAATGTAGAGGAGACCACATTGTGAGCAGCGAATGCAGTATACTAAATTGAAAGAAGTACAAGTAAATCACCGTTTCACTTGGAAGGAGTATTTGGGCCCTGGATAGTGGGAAGCGAGGAGATAAAAGGGCAGGTGTTGCATCTTCTGCGCTTGCACATGGGAAGGGGAAGGGGTGCAGGGGTTGACTGCAGAATGGACCAGGATGTCGTGGAGGGAGCGGTCCCTTCAGAACGCTGAGAGGGGAGGGGAGGGAAAGATGTGATTGGTGGTGGGATCACGCTGGAGGTGGCAGAAATGGCGGAGGATGATCCGTTGAACGTGGAGGCTGGTGGGATGAAATGTGAGGACAAGGGGAATCCTGTCATGGATCTGAGAGGGAGGGGAAGGGGTGAGAGCAGAGGTGCAGGAAATAGAACAGACACGGTCGAGGACCATGTTAACCACGGCGGAGGGGAATCCTCTGTTGAGGAAAAAGGAAGACATGTCAGAGGCACTAGTGTGAAAGGTGGCATCGTCAGAGCAGATGCGACGGAGATGGAGAAACTGGGAGAATGGAATGGAGTCCTTACAGGATGTGGGGTGGGAGGAAGTATAGTCTAGATAGCTGTGCGAGTCATTTAAACTCTAGTCTGTGCTGAGCAGTCTGAAGAATGATAACCTGCGACAATGGACCTCAGTGACCTGGGATGGAGAAGGAAAAGAATACCAATATGATATTGGGATTCTGCTCCGAGTTTCTGTGCAGTGATCTCTACTGGCAAGTGTGCATTGAGCTATTTAGGAAACGGTGTTGGATTTTCGGCGTCGATGACTTCAGGGCGGTAATGGTGGTGAGATGGTAAAGTTTGCACCCAGGAACAGTTTGCGCCTCAGTCATCAAAATTGGGCAACTGGGCCCTAAGTCTGGGGCGCAGCGCTAAGGGAGGATTTGTACACCTTAGCATGGGCCTTAGCATGGGAAAATCACGAGCTAAAGAGCCGGGCTGGGAGCGCACCGAGAGATGCCTGGGGGAAAAAAAACCTGAAAGAAACCCACAAAAACATTCCCAATACATAGCCCACGCCACTACAACATAAATTAAAAACAATTTAAAGAAATTACAATCACACTTACCTGAGGACAACATTAATTATCTCTCTGCATTCCCGATTTCCCAGGCATTCACTGCGGGGCGCGCCGCAGGGCAGATGGGTCGGGCGGGAGTCAAAAACCATGCCAGTGTCGCAACCAGGGGCGTTGCAGCTCTTCCAGGCGGTGCTGCTCCGTGCCGACGCAAAACCAGTCCCAGAAACCCCTGCGGGGCGCCAGAGGCTGACCACCTGCTCAGAAGACCTCACCGTTGTCATTGCCGCCGCTCCGGGGCGCAAAGCGGAGCGCAAAGGATCCGAAAATCCGCCCCCAGGTGTTATGCCTTCCAACTGATATAAAGAATACATGTGCTCTGACGTAACAACTTTATTTGAAAGAAATAACTTGTATTTACAATAGTGCCTTTTGTGACCTCAGGTCATCCCAAAGCTCTTTACAGCCAATGAAGTTCTTTTTGGAGTGTAGTCACTGTTGTAATATAGGAAATGCAGCAGCTAATTTGCACACAGCAAGCTCCCACAAACAGCAATGTGATAATGACCAGATAATCTGTTTTAGTGATGTTGGTTGAGGGATAAATATTGACCCAGGAACCCAGGGAGAATTCCCCTGCTCTTCTTCGAATAGTGCCATGGGATCTTTTACGTTCACCTGAGAGGTCATTGGTTTAATGTCTCATCTGAAAGACGGCACCTCCGACAATGCAGTGCTCCCTCAGCACTGCACTGGAGTGTCAGCCTGGATAATGTACTCAAGTCTCTGAAGTGCGATTTGAACCCACAACTTTCTGACTCAGAAGCCAGAGTGCTACCACTGAGTCTTGGCTAACATATTGGAAAGGGAAGATTGGTTTGTGTTCACTTTGGACCATCAAACCATCATTCTCTACCACAGAAGGATGTGGAGGCCAAGTCATAAGTGGGAGATAGATAGATTTCTGGAAACAAAAGGCACCAAGGGGTATGGGGAAAAAGCGGGAATATGGTGTTGAGCTGGAGGATCAGCCATGATCATATTGAATGGCGGTGCAGACTCGAAGGGCCGAATGGTCTACTACTGCTCCTATTTTCTATGTTTCCATGTTATTTATGGCCATTAGGCACAGCATGTTTAAGAAAATGCAATCGTGGCAGATTTTTCAGTTTTTATTGCAACTCATTCTGATGCTATAATGATATAATCAAAGGTACAGAAAATATATTGGCCGTCTCATCGAGGAGAATTTTCTTTTAAATCGCAGAAGAAAATCACTATAAATCATGAGAAATATAACTTTGGATCATATTGTGTCTGAACGTCTGGGCGTCCATTTACTGCCCATTTAGATCTGCCATAAATTCAGCAAATTTGCATGAGCTGGACTATGGCATGAGCGGCAGAAAGTTTCAGCAGAGGTTTTTGCAGAACCAGTGGAAAGGAGTGAGGAAATGAATGTTGTGATATATTCACAGAGCACAGCACACACAGCTCCTAACATGACAGGCAGCTCTCTCAGAAGCCTCCGGAATCTGCCTGGTTCTGTTTATTATTTATCCTGCACTTGCAGTACACAATACGTCCACATCCACAGTGTGGAGCTACAAACATTACAAGCTTACAGACATTACACTTCTCCCTCCTTAATGAAGAAGCCATCATAACAAACATCACACATAACTTTCATGTTTATACATAACACAGGATATATAACTTATTTTTTTTCCATATTTACAAATTTAACTTTACCACTTGTTTTCTGTTTCAAAGAGGATACCTTCGCTCTCGAACAGAACCTTCCAAACATGGTGTCGATTTCACACTCATTCAAGGCTCATCCTGAGGAACGTTTTCCTCCACGGAATTTCCTTGATTTTCATTTGAATTCACTCTAACTTCAGACTCTTTGTTTTCCTGACTCAGACTCAGACTTTCATTCTGATTCTCTCCTGGATTTGTTTCCAATATATTGGATTTAGGATTTGCTCCTGGTGTATCAAAACTATCTGATGAGTCAGAAATAATTGAATCATTCCCACCTTCAACTCCTTCCATGTCTGTAGGTAAAATATGATCAATATGAACAAACCTAACCTGTTCATTATCAAACATCTTTACCAAATATGTGCGAGGACCACATGTCTTCACCACTCTTTCTGGTAATCACTTTAACTATTTATGGTGATGGTTCTTCACTCTCACCTTCTGGTTTAATTTCACACTTCTCTCTTTTACTCTACCTCTATCATGATTCTCTTTCTGTCTTAATTATGTCTCTTCTACGGACTGTGCCAAATTTGGCTTGAACAACGAGAATCTGGTTCGTGGCTGTCGTTTGAGAAACAACTCTGCTGGTGTTCTACCAGTAGTCGTATGAGGAGTATTTCGATATGAAATCAAAAAATTAGCCAATTTGTGATCCAATGACAACTGTCGTTTCCTTGGATTTGGATCTAACATTTGTTTTATGAGGGCACGTTTTACAATTTGTACGATGTGCTCTGCTGCACCATTCGAAGCAGGATGGCATGGTGGAACGTTGGTATGTTTCACACCATTTTTGCTCGTGAATTATGCAAATTCTTCTGAACGAAATTGTGGTCCATTATCCGAAACAATTTGTTCAGGAGGCCAAATGAAGAAAATAATTTTTGTAAAATATCCAATGTTTTACTTGTTGTTATTTTCCATATTGGAAACACCTCAACCCACTTCGAATGGCTATCAATCACAATGAACAATTGTTGTCCTTCTAACTCAGTAAAATCAATATGTAGCCTTTGCCACACCCTAGGAAGTCATTTCCATGGCTGTAATGGTATTGGTGGTGGTTGCTTGCTTACCGATTGACACGTCGAACACTGACTTACGATGTACTCTATATCTTTATCAAGACCTGGCCACCATAAATAACTGCGTGAAAAACTCTTGGTCAAGCACATTCCCAAGTGCTGGTCATGGAGGTCTCCTAATAATTTGGACCTGAATTTATTTGGTATAACCACTCTTGCACCCCACATGATACAATCTTTATCGACTGATAATTCATTCCTACGAAATGAAGAATGAATGTGTATCTTTGTCTGTTACCTGGGTTGGCCATCCATTTGCAATATATTCATACACCTTTGACATCACTGGGTCACGTTTGGTTGCTCTACCAATCTCTTCAGCTGTGACTGGCAGTTCATCAATGTATGAAAAATAAAACACTTCTTCCCTATCGGGTGTAACTTGTGATGGGGAAGGCAATCTAGATATTGCATCAGCATTATTGTGATCAGCTGATCGTCTGTATTCAATATCATATGTATATGCTGACAAAATCAAAGCCCATCTCTGCATTCGGGCTGCAGCTAATGTTGGAACTGGGGACTTTGGATGGAGGATTGTTGTTAGGGGCTTATGGTCCGTAACGATGGTAAACTTACGACCATACAAGTATTTGTGAAACTTCTTGACCCCAAAAATTAATGCCAAAGCTTTCCTTTCAATTTGCGCATAATTACTTTCACTGGCACTGAGAGTGCGTGAAGCAAAAGCAATTGGTCTCTCCTCCCCACTACTTAATACATGAGAGATTACTGCCCCAACTCCATACGGAGAGGCATCACATGCTAGCTTAATCTCCTTAGATATGTCATAGTGAACGAACATGGTGCTCCCAAACAATTTGCTTTTACACTCCTTGAATGCTGTATCGCATTCTTTTGACCACTTCCAATGGACCTGTTTTTTCAAAAGTTCATTGTGGATGTAATATTGTAGCCAAATTTGGTAGGAACTTCCCATAATAGTTCAAAAGACCCAAGAATGAATGAAGTTCACTGACATTCATGGGAGTGGGTGCATTTCTAATTGCATCCAATTTTTCCATGGTTGGATGTAACCCATCTTTGTCTACTCTGTACCCTAAATACTCCACTGAGTTTTTAAATAACTCACACTTATAAGCAGACACTCGTACTCTGTGCTTCTCTAGCCGTTTGAGGACTTCATTCAATATGTTATTATGAATTTGCCTATTTGGTGCTGAAATTAGTATGTCATCCAAATAACATACTACCCCTTCAATACCTTGCAAAATCTGGTTCATCACCCCTTGGAATATGGCAGGGGCGGAAGACACTCCAAACAGTAGCCTATTAAATTGATATCGGCCTAGATGAGTATTTATAGTCAAACATGACTTGGACTCCTCATCGAGTTCAAGCTGTAAGTAGGCATTCGTAAGATCCAGTTTTGAGAAGATCTGACCACCTGTCAGTGTTGTGAACAAATCTTCTATATTCGGCAATGTATTGGGGGCATTACCCTCTGTAACCTGGTTTACGTTTACTTTATAATCACCACACAATCTTACCTTACCATCGGACTTAGGTACAACAACAATGGGTGGAGCCCGATTACATCGATCTATCTTACGAGACGAATTTAAGGAGCTAGGAGCTAAATTAAAAAGTAGGACCTCAAAAGTAGTAATCTCGGGATTGCTACCAGTGCCACGTGATAGTCAGAGTAGGAATCGCAGGTTAGCGCAGATGAATACGTGGCTTGAGCAGTGGTGCAGCAGGGAGGGATTCAAATTCCTGGGGCATTGGGACCGGTTCTGGGGGAGGTGGGACCAGTACAAACCGGACGGTCTGCACCTGGGCAGGACTGGAACCAATGTCCTAGGGGGAGTGTTTGCTAGTGCTGTTGGGGAGGATTTAAACTAATATGGCAGGGGGATGGGAACCAATGCAGGGAGACAGAGGGAAACAAAAAGGAGGCAAAAGCAAAAGACAGAAAGGAGATGAGGAAAAGTGGAGGGCAGAGAAACCCAAGGCAAAGAACAAAAAGGGCCACTGTACAGCAAAATTCTAAAAGGACAAAGGGTGTTAAAAAAACAAGCCTGAAGGCTTTGTGTCTTAATGCAAGGAGTATCCGCAATAAGGTGGATGAATTAATTGTGCAAATAGATGTTAACAAATATGATGTGATTGGGATTACGGAGACGTGGCTCCAGGATGATCAGGGCTGGGAACTCAACATTCAGGGGTATTCAACATTCAGGAAGGATAGAATAAAAGGAAAAGGAGGTGGGGTAGCATTGCTGGTTAAAGAGGAGATTAATGCAATAGTTAGGAAAGACATTAGCTTGGATGATGTGGAATCTATATGGGTAGAGCTGCAGAACACCAAAGGGCAAGAAACGTTAGTAGGAGTTGTGTACAGACCTCCAAACAGTAATAGGGATGTTGGGGAGGGCATCAAACAGGAAATTAGGGGTGCATGCAATAAAGGTGTAGCAGTTATAATGGGTGACTTTAATATGCACATAGATTGGGCTAGCCAAACTGGAAGCAATACGGTGGAGGAGGATTTCCTGGAGTGCATAAGGGATGGTTTTCTAGACCAATATGTTGAGGAACCAACTAGGGGGGAGGCCATCTTAGACTGGGTGTTGTGTAATGAGAGAGGATTAATTAGCAATCTCATTGTGCGAGGCCCCTTGGGGAAGAGTGACCATAATATGGTGGAATTCTGCATTAGGATGGAGAATGAAACAGTAAATTCAGAGACCATGGTCCAGAACTTAAAGAAGGGTAACTTTGAAGGTACGAGGCGTGAATTGGCTAGGATAGATTGGCGAATGATACTTAGGGGGTTGACTGTGGATGGGCAATGGCAGACATTTAGAGACCGCATGGATGAATTACAACAATTGTACATTCCTGTCTGGCGTAAAAATAAAAAAGGGAAGGTGGCTCAACCGTGGCTATCTAGGGAAATCAGGGATAGTATTAAAGCCAAGGAAGTGGCATACAAATTGGCCAGAAATAGCAGCGAACCTGGGGACTGGGAGAAATTTAGAACTCAGCAGAGGAGGACAAAGGGTTTGATTAGGGCAGGGAAAATGGAGTACGAGAAGAAGCTTGCAGGGAACATTAAGGCGGATTGCAAAAGTTTCTATAGGTATGTAAAGAGAAAAAGGTTAGTAAAGACAAACGTAGGTCCCCTGCAGTCAGAATCAGGGGAAGTCATAACGGGGAACAAAGAAATGGCAGACCAATTGAACAAGTACTTTGGTTCGGTATTCACTAAGGAGGATGCAATCAACCTTCCGGATAGAAAAGGGGTCAGAGGGTCTAGTAATGAGGGGGAACTGAGGGAAATCTTTATTAGTCGGGAAATTGTGTTGGGGAAATTGATGGGATTGAAGGCCGATAAATCCCCAGGGCCTGATGGACTGCATCCCAGAGTACTTTAGGAGGTGGCCTTGGAAATAGCATTGACAGTCATTTTCCATCATTCCATTGACTCTGGATCAGTTCCTATGGAGTGGAGGGTAGCCAATGTAACCCCACTTTTTAAAAAAGGAGGGAGAGAGAAAACAGGGAATTATAGACCGGTCAGCCTGACCTCAGTAGTGGGTAAAATGATGGAATCAATTATTAAGGATGTCATAGCAGTGCATCTGGAAAATGGTGACATGATAGGTCCAAGTCAGCATGGATTTGTGAAAGGGAAATCATGCTTGACAAATCTTCTGGAATTTTTTGAGGATGTTTCCAGTAAAGTGGACAAAGGAGAACCAGTTGATGTGGCATATTTGGACTTTCAGAAGGCTTTCGACAAGGTCCCACACAAGAGATTAATGTGCAAAGTTAAAGCACATGGGATTGGGGGTAGTGTGCTGACGTGGATTGAGAACTGGTTGTCAGACAGGAAGCAAAGAGTAGGAGTAAATGGGTACTTTTCAGAATGGCAGGCAGTGACTAGTGGGGTGCCGCAAGGTTCTGTGCTGGGGCCCCAGCTGTTTACATTGTACATTAATGATTTAGACGAGGGGATTAAATGCAGTATCTCCACATTTGCGGATGACACTAAGTTGGGTGGCAGTGTGAGCTGCGAGGAGGATGCTATGAGGCTGCAGAGTGACTTGGATAGGTTAGGTGAGTGGGCAAATGCATGGCAGATGAAGTATAATGTGGATAAATGTGAGGTTATCCACTTTGGTGGTAAAAACAGAGAGACAAACTATTATCTGAATGGTGACAGATTAGGAAAAGGGAAGGTGCAACAAGACCTGGGTGTCATGGTACATCAGTCATTGAAGGTTAGCATGCAGGTACAGCAGGCGGTTAAGAAAGCAAATGGCATGTTGGCCTTCATAGCAAGGGGATTTGAATACAGGGGCAGGGAGGTGTTGCTACAGTTGTACAGGGCCTTGGTGAGGCCACACCTGGAGTATTGTGTACAGTTTTGGTCTCCTAACTTGAGGAAGGACATTCTTGCTATTGAGGGAGTGCAGCGAAGATTCACCAGACTGATTCCCGGGATGGCGGGACTGACCTATCAAGAAAGACTGGATCAACTGGGCTTGTATTCACTGGAGTTCAGAAGAATGAGAGGGGACCTCATGGAAACGTTTAAAATTCTGACGGGTTTAGACAGGTTAGATGCAGGAAGAATGTTCCCAATGTTGGGGAAGTCCAGAACCAGGGGTCACAGTCTGAGGATAAGGGGTAAGCCATTTAGGACCGAGATGAGGAGAAACTTCTTCACCCAGAGAGTGGTGAACCTGTGGAATTCTCTACCACAGAAAGTAGTTGAGGCCAATTCACTAAATATATTCAAAAGGGAGTTAGATGAAGTCCTTACTACTCGGGGGATCAAGGGTTATGGCGAGAAAGCAAGAAGGGAGTACTGAAGTTTCATGTTCAGCCATGAACTCATTGAATGGCGGTGCAGGCTAGAAGGGCTGAATGGCCTGCTCCTGCAGCTATTTTCTATGTTTCTATGTTTCTATCTTACAAATAATGTTCTCAGTCTTTAGTCTTTTGAGTTCTTGCTCAACTTTCTCCTTGAGTGCATATGGTACGGAACGTGGCTTGCAGTAAACCGATCTAGCGGCCTTCTGTACCCTGACACTCGCCTTGAAGCCTTGGATCGGACTACCCATTTCGCAGAACACCTTCGAATACTTCTTGATAACCTCATCTGTTGATGAAAATCTCGGTTCCACACAGAAAATCTTACTCCAATCCAACTTCAGTGAGCTCAATCAATTTCTTCGTAGTAAGGCAGGCTTGTCTCCTTTCATTACTATTAGAGGCAAGTTCTGAAATTGATCTTTATATTTCACCGGTACAGTGATACGACCTATCACAGGAATTTTCTCTCCCGAGTAGCCTCGCAGCTCTATCTCGAATTTCTCCAGTTGAAAATCACGCAATTTGTCGCGGTATAGTGACTCCGGTACTACACTCACGGATGCACCCATGTCAATTTCCATTGGTATCTTGAATCCCACACCATCTATGTGGATTTTGATGCTTTCCGAATCGCTGTCTGTTAACCTCGTGCTCCTGAAGATGTGTAACTCTAACATCTCCTCGTCCTGTTGTTGTTCTTCCATGCTATGTAGTCTCTTGAGATTTCTACTCATAGCTTTGAGCGCTGGACTCATAGCTTTGAAAGCTGGTTTACCCTTCAGTCAGCATGCCTTCGCAAGATGCCCAGTCTTCCTGCAGAAGAAACACTCTGCCTTCACGTATGGACAACTTTGAGCAATGTGTTGTCCCAAGCACCTATAGCACGACTTTGACGCTCTATTACCATTTCCAGTTTCTGAGACTTTGGGCCCCCATCATCTTTTATTTTGAACCTGCAGGTGATTTACCTCGGTTGACTGATGACCGTAATTATTATTTAATTCTCGGAAATATTGTTCAGCCATGCCCATTGACCTCGCTGTCTGACAAGCAAACTCAAACGTCAAGTTATCCGTCGTTAATAACTCCCTTCTGATCGCATCATTTTTCACCCCATAAACAAAATGATCCCGTAATGCTCGGTTTTGAAAGCTTCCAAAATTGTAGTGCATCGATAGCTTTTTTAATGCCACGATGTAATCACTGATACTTACATCAGCCTTTTGATTCCGAATTCCGAAACGATAGCTTTCAGCAATTTCTAACGGTTTGGGTTTATAGTGCTGCTCCAGTTTCGTTAAAATCTCTTTAAGCGTTGTGTCCTTTGGCTCGTCAGGCACAAGCAGATTTACAAGAGTGTCATATAATGCCGGACTTGCCTCCGATAAGAAGATCGCTCTCTTACGTTCCAACACAGCCCGGTTTTGGACTGCATTGTCTGGAACTTCGATTATGTTATTTGCAATGAAATACATTTCTAGCCGATCCACATACGGTTTAAAACATTCCCGGTCATGTCCGATTACACCTGCCATTTTAATCTCTAGCTGTTCACACCATGTGCTGTATTTTACCTCGGATTTTGTAGCTTTTTTCCAAAGACAGAAACTTCCAAAGTCTCTCTGTCGGCTGGCTGAATCCTTCACCAACAAAATTTAAGCTTGAAATCATCCAAAAAATCCCATCTCAATCGCCAAATGTGATATATTCACAGAGCACAGCACACACAGCTTCCTACATGGCAGGCAGCTCTCTCAGAAGCCTCCGGAAATCTGCCTGGTTCTGTTTATTATTAACCCTGCACTTGCAGTACACAATACGTCCACATCCACAGTGTGGCGCTACAAACATTACAAGCTTACAGACATTACAAATGTGTAGCCTAAAAATGAGGGCAAGTCACTCGCGCTCGAATTTCCTCGATCTTTTGTACTAAAAAGATTTTAGTGTCAGCTGTGGCTCAGTGTGTAGCACTCTCGCCTATGAGTCAGAATGTTGTAGGTTCAAGTCCCATTCCAGGAACTTGAGCACATAATCTAGGCTGACACTTCAGTGCAGTGCTGAGGGAGTGCTGCACTGTCAGAGGTGCTGTTTTTTAGATGAGATGTTAAACTGAAGCCCTGTCTGCCCTCTCAGGTGGATGTAAAAGATCCCATGGTACTATTTCGAAGAAGGGCAGGGGAGTTATCTCTGGTGTCCTGGCCAATATTTATCTCTCAATCAACATTCCAAAATCAGATTATCTGGTCATTATCAAATTGGCTGCTGTGTTTCCCATATTACAACAGGGAAATCGGCGCGGTCCCGGCCAACAAGGCCATTAGCAGGCCAGGACCATTGGAGGGAGCAGCATGCCGCGACATACGACTGCAGGGAGCAGCGCGTGCAGCTGCAGGAGGATGATGGCTGCGAAGCCAGGTGCGGGCAGGCACAGCAGGAGGGGCGAAGGAGCCGCAAGAGTTTGTAGATGGAAGTGACCGGGGCCCAGGAGAGGCGTGAGTTTGGGGCTCAGAAGAGGCGAGGGCCCAGGGGCAGCACGGGTCAGTCCACACTGCGATATGTGTGCGCACTAGGTCCGTGCAGCAGAGCTGGTCTCCTGTCATCTTGGATAATCCTTGCCACTGGACCAAGACCTAGCTCTGTCAAGCCCGTGTGGTGGCTGGGGTGCAACGGCCACCATGTGTTAAAACAATCCATGCACAGGCATCTTCCACCCTTCAAGATGTAGTTCGGGTTCTGGAATATTAGGTCCTTCATTGAAACGCCTGTGAACGCATCCCTTTTTGGCGTGGAAGCAAGTCATCCTCGCTTCAAGGGACTGCCTATGATGATGATGATGATTACAACAGTGGCTACACTCCAAACGTACTTCATTGGCTGTAAAGCGCTTCGAGACGTGCGATGGTCGTGAAAGGTGCTACATAAATGTAAGTCTTTCTTTCTTTAAAATTCCGCTGCACGCTTGACTTATGTTGTCGTTTTCATGAAATTTTGGGCCAGAGTGTTACCGACTGGGCCAAACTGACAACTGATTCTGAAAATAAACAAACAATGTTTTACATTAAAAGAAGAATTTGGCTTTCCACCAAAATATAGGGCCTCTTTTGTGATGCAATGGCAAACCTGCCAAGAATCATTAAGGGTGTTTGCCTGCAAGACCTATCTTACATAGTATAAACATAGTTTCAGGGAGTTACTGCATTCCTACTGAATGAATGAGTCACTTTCAGTCATGCTTACACTGCAGGTGAAAATTGTGTTCCGAGGAAATTATATTGCAACAAGTTGAGCTTTATATGATTCTGCAGCTGGACTGTCCTTGGGTCACAGCAGAGACTAGCAAGCCTACAGAGTCCTTAACCTGACACCAAAGGTAAATGGTCAAGTATGACGCATGGAGAGAAAGACTGATAAAACGCACGGTAATGTGATAGTGCTTTCAATGAAAGGCGAGCCAAGCAGGATAATTGGCGTATCTGGTGATTTTAGCTGGCCAAGATCCATCCATTAATTCGATGTTAAAGCTTGGAGACAGTATGGAGAGTGTGACACTACAGGGGAGAAATTGGCCCGGTTTGCGCCTCCCATTAGCGCCTGCAGGGGGCGGTAATGTGGTGCTAAGGGGTTACCGACCGGGAGCGGTGAAGTCAATGACATCCGTGAACTTTCCTGGCGGATTTACGCTGGCACAAAAACTTACCACCTTGATCTCTTATGCCCCGGAGATCGTGACATCATCCGGTGTGCAACACCTCTTCACCGCCCCAGATGTAATATTCGCTTCCGCCCCCTGCAGCATCATCAGGCGTCTACAACGGCAGCTGCAGGAGGTGTTGTCACCTCGGCTGGCCGCTTGGAGAGCGCTAATTAAAGGCAGTGGTGCTCGGGTAGGCCAAAATGTAATTATGTCCCCAGTGTGCTGCATTTGGCTTTTTTTGGACCCTGCGATTGTTCAGCCCTGCACTGTCTTAGCGTGCTTGGGGCTGCTATGCACGTAGCTCAGGTGCCATCCCCAACCAGACACAACTGAATGTTTCTTCAATGCAGCATTGACCTGTACAACTGGCAGCGCTGCCCCGAACATGACGCAGCGCTCTGCCACTACCGTCCCTTTAGCGCTCTGAGGGAAGTGGTAGTGCTTGATTTAGCAATCCACTTCCCTCTTGGAGCGCGAAAGTGGCGTTTCCAGGCAGATTCAAATCTTTAGCGCCCGCCGATACTTTTGCGCTCCCGCAAATGTTATCACCCCAAACGGGGCGCTACGCAATTTCTCGCCCTACACATCCTGATGCTGTGGATTTGCCCTGTTTACACTGTAGAACTGCAAGGTGTTGTTGAAGGGTGAATGGCTGAGCACTGCTGGAAAATCTGAAGATCAGCTATTTGTGTGCACGATTGTACACGGGCAGTTCGAAGCTGCAGTTAGTCACTTCGAGACAGCGCTGTATTTCTGCAGGTGTAATGTCGGAGTCATAACCTGGAGTTTCTGTCTGTGAGCCCGTCCTGGGCGGGAGGTCGGTTCGGTGTAAAAGCCGCATCGCTGAGAGGGCGGGCCATACTGCCGGCGCCCGCTGCTTACGTTGGCTGGCGGTGGCACAGTGACATTCCAGAGTCGCCTCAGAAATCCCCCCCTTCGATGTGGCTTGTGCTTTCTTCAGCGATAGGCACACTGGGGTCGGAATTCAGTTTGGGCGGGAGTGCCAATCGAACAGTATCACACAGGCCGCGTGTTTTACGCTCCGCCTGATAGTCAGATCGGATAATGGCCAGCCCATGCGGTTTCACTTTGGCGAATTTCCAATCATTTCAGTGCTGCCTCCAACATTGGGACTGTCATCAGCGCTGGTGCAGGCCGAAAGCACACCATTTCCCACTTGGCAGCAAATAGACTGCATATGTGAGTGTGCTTTCCCTCGCCAGGGTATTCGTGATATAAGCATTGCACGGGACCACTTGTTGGCACAGGCACGATGGGCCGCACAGTCTCCTTCGGTGCTGTTTGATTCTATGACCTCTTCCTGGCTGTTGGACTGTTCTTGACCCAGGCTGGCTCCAGATCGTACACCACTGAATCAAAGATTTCTCAGCTGACAGATATGTGTACACCCAAGTTACCATGACTGCCACAGTTAGTATAGGGAAGGCCAAGACCAAGAAAGATTTCGCAGTCCATCTGGCTGATTCATTCTGTGTTTGCTCTTCATTATCGTTGTAGATATCTGATGTGTGAACAAAAGAGAACTCTAACCATGGCAACAGAGAGAGCTGTTATCTTTTCTTAACACCTGCCAGTGTTTTTTTCTTTATTCGAATTGTCTGTTTGAAGCCAGAAGATTCAAAGAGCCGGTTTCTGTCACCAAACCTTTCTATAAACTGCTTGGTGGCTTATAGAAAGGTTTGCTGATGGACCAACCTATAAAGCTATCTTGTACCCATGGGCACTGGAAGCTGGATTGTGACTGACCAATTCCATTTCACCTTGGCAGCCAAAGAAAGAGGCTTTCATCTCATCCATCTTCTTTGATTCACACCCAGGGGTGAAAGGTCAGTGTATCACCCAGTACCCCAATTGGTTCATTACTTTACAAACTACATCATTCATAAATGCTGGAAATCCAAACCAAAGGTCGAAAATGCTGGGAACACTACTGTTCTGACAAGGAGTTGTAACCGAGATGTGAGCTTCTCTGTTTGTTCTGCAGGAGCTGGTTGGCCTGCTGAATGTTACCAGCATTTCCCGTTTCTGCTTTAGGTTTGTTTTAATGCTTGGTGATACTGTTTCAGGGCACGAGAGGCTGAAGAAGCTGACAGCAATCGCCTGCTGTAAAGTTCTTCTAAATACGATCGTGACATGAAAGAAACTAAAGGAGGAAATTACAGTCCTTCCTCAAATTCTTTATGTAAGTAATATTATTCAAGTTGAGCCCATACTCGAGGCTCAGGGTGTTCCTAATTCCTGTAATTTGTGTTTTATTTAGCACGGCAACTATCACTGGCGTTCAACATTTGCACTTTGGCTGGGGGCCTTTAAAGGGGAACTCCATCTGGTTTAAGAAACCGGCCACAGTCCGTTCCACACACTGTTTGCACTGAATGAATGCTGGTGACAGTAGAACAACAACAACTTGCATTTATAAAGCACCTTTAGTGCAATAAAACATCTGAAAGCACTTCACAGGAGCGTTATCCAACAGAATTTAACACCGTGCCACATAAGGAGATATTAGGACAGGTGACAAAAAGCTTGCGTTCACATCCTTCCATGAAATCGTCCTCTCCCTATTTCTGTAACCTCCTCCAGTCCAAAGGTCTTCCAAGAACTCTACTTTCCACCAGTTCTGGGTTCTTGTGCTTCCTTGATTTCCTTCTCCCCATCATTGGCAGCCGAGCCTTCAGCAGCTGAGGCCCCATGCTCCGGAATTCTCTGCCTGAGCCTCTCCATCTATCTACCTCTCTTTCCTCCTTTAAGATGTTCCTGAAAACCTATCACCACTTTGACCAAGCATTTGGTCACCTGTCATAATAACTCCTAACGTGGCTCGGTGTCAAACTTTGTTTGATTATGCTCCTGTGAAGTGCCTTGGGACATTTTATTATGTTAAAGGCACTATATAAATGCAAGTTCTTGGTGATGGTCAAAGAGGTAGGTTATAAGGGTAGTTCTGCAATGGAGAGTGCTCTGCAATATGAAAAGACCTGGGGCTAGGACCTCCACTTTTTTTGCATGCTTAACGCCCACTGAACGCCCATTTTACCGCTGAAATGACGTATCGCCCATATATCGCCCATTTAGCCACTAAATGGAAACTGACACCCATTTTTAGGAAACTTATCGGCGAGCGTTACTTTCCCCATGTGCTTAACGCCGGGAAAAAATATTACCGCCTGCCCACTTTTTTGGGGCGGAATCATCAGAATGGACGAAATCAATGCTCATAATATCGCCCAGCATTAATTTCCGCACTGATTTAATGCCGAGATTCAATAATACCACCCGCCCACTTTTTTTTGTCGTAAAGAGCATATTTACTGAAACTAGCGGCCATGATATCGCCCAGGGTCAATTTCACCACCTCGCACACATATCGGCCACAATATCACTCGCCCAAAAAAACGTTCACACAAAGTCGATCTGTTCTGAACGAACGCCGGCGGTATGGCTGGCATTTTTAAAATCCCACTCTTACGTGAGGAGCTGATATCTGAAAGATTTGCCTGAAAGAGCATTGGTGTGAGTGACAACGCTGACACACTGCTGTGTGTGTGCAGCTCAGACATCAATGGTGCCCATCATCTTGGTGCCAGTTAAAGTTTATATTGATTGATGTTAAGTTATATTTAACCCGTTCATGTTAAGGAATCACAAGTGTGTAACGATGCAGCTATCTGAGATAATGCGCAACAAGTTTATGTCCAATAACAAAAATTTTATACCAACATTGGTCTGAAATCATAAATATCACAGGCAATAATACCCAACCTCCACCCACACCCCACTTTTTCCACCATTGACATGAATCACATGCTCAACATATCTAGCAACACAGAATACAAAGGCAAGGTAGGAGTGTGGTTCCCAGCCCCCATACATTGCAACAAATTGCATAGACCCAGATGGAGATATAACACAGCCATCACCTGCGGACATGCACCTCACTTTCCTTCCCCCCATCCCTTCTTCTCCCCACCTCTACCCCTTCCCCTCCTTGCTCCATGGCACCTGGTCAAGGAGCTCCTCAGGCAGTGCCTCATTGGGGGGGATGAAGGCAGATGCGGTGGTTCCATGGGTATGGAAACGGGGGCTGCCAAGGGGGCAACATTCTCTGATGCAGAAGCAGGATCTTGATCTGTCATTCGCAGTGGTGGTGCGGAACCTAGGGGTGGAGTGCCGCGCTCGGGGACCACTGAGAGGCCTGTGGCACAGTGTTCCTGGCTATCGCATCCAGGGACTCCGCCATCCGTGGAATGTACTCGGTCATGGTGACTAGCTGTCAGGATATACCCCCAAATGCTTCGATGAGCTGGTCACCAATGTCTACAGTCCTCCTGGACAACTGTACCATCTCTCCGCTGTCATGTGACGTTCATGGAACAGATCTGCCGTGTCCACAGGACCTCAGCAGGGTTGGCACTGTCCTGAGGACAAATGGGGTGCCCTGTGGGGAAGTGCTTGGGGCCGGTACCTCCAGAGTGGAGGCGGGAATGACCGGAGGACCACTAGATGGCCTTGGAGTGGAATGGCTTCTGGAGCGTGGCGTTGCAGATTCCTCAAAGTCCGCACTCTCATCCGTGGAGAACAGACCCAGCGGATTGACGGACGAGAATCAGAGCTCCACAGCACCAGATATAGGATCGTCTGCCGACTCCTGCCCCATGCCCCCACCTTCTGGCCTCTGTGGTCTTGCCTTGGGACGCGCTGCTGGCTGAGCTGAAAAACACAAATTAGGTTATTAGAGGAGAAGGGGGTGCTAGGGTCACAAGGTGAGTCCAGCGCTACACACAGCATATGCATGACAAAACCACCACCGCTCTCAAAATCATCGCAGACATCACATTTCATGACCATCAACACATTTGCATTCCAATAATTTTCATTAGGCCATCATTATTTCTATGACAATTTTAGAAATCATCTATAATATATGATTGTTCAGATATGAGTGGGTGTGGCATCTATTGACTTTACATCACGCAATGGTATAAGCTTTACTCATGTGGCATCACTTTAGGGTCTGCAGATGTGTCCGTGGCTGTCCGGGGGTGCTTTTCCATGAGTGCGAGCACACGCTCCTCCATCTCAGTGATGTCGCTGGGGACTGGTAGCCCCCCCACCCGTTCGCCTCTGCACGGACTGCATCGTCGATAGCTTCTTTTGTAAAAGGTGACAGGACGACATGGCATGAGATCATTGCATGATATCATTGCTAGGTACTGTCACAGACACCGATACAACACATAGCTGACAGATGTAATCATGATTATTATGAAAATTATCATTCTTTACCTTAAGACATACACCGTGACCGCAGGCTTTGAGGAAAACATTCCCGGTAAAAGTGAAAGACCTCACATCTGATGATAGTCACTCATAACTATTACAAATCAAATTATATAAATACATAAGTACATGTAACTCAATGTAATACTTACTCTTGCGGATCCCACAAGGTCATTCCATTGTTTGCGACATTGGTTGCCCTCACACACCTCGTTGGTCACCAACGAGACCATCTCTGCTATCTCGGTCCTTATCTTCTGGTATTCCTTTGGGGTGGGCTTCCCACGCCCTCCCTGTGTCAAATCACCACAGCGTAACTCGACCTCCTGCAGGAGGGAAACATTTGCCTTGTCCGAGAACCTCCTGGCTCTTTTGCGCCCTCCATCTCACTGCTCTCTCCAGCGTCGGTCTCCACTGCGTGTTGTGATGCCTCCTCCTCTCTCTCCATTATAGGCCAAATTCGGGCAAATACGTGGCTGGTAACAGCTACTTTTTGTTTGCCTACTTGCTGTGAATCTCTAAAGTCTTCCTCTTTCCTCCCAAAGCAGCCACACCACACCCAGCCACACTTTCAGTCCCTCTGAGCTCCCTCTCACTCTGTCTCCTCTTCTGTGCATGTCATGATGACACTTGACCTCCTGAATCGCAGGAATCAAGCGTTGCCATGCCATTGCTAAGGACGGCCACACTTTACGGCAGAAGGTCAAAGCATTTTTACGCTACCGCCCATTTTATATCACTCGCGGTAACGCCCATTTTCAAAAATGAAGACTAGGTGCAGAAATATTGGAGGTTCTAGCCCCTGAACTTGACCTGAAGTGTTAGCTGTGGCTCCGTGGGTACCGCTCTCACCTCTGAGTCAGAAGGTTGTGGGTTCAAGTCCCGCTCCAGAATAATCCATGCTGATGTTGCAAGTGCAGTACTGAGGGAGTGCTGAACTGTTGGAAATGCTGTTTTCGGATGAGATGTTAAATCTCTCCGGTGGATGTAAAAGATCCCATGGCACTATTTGCGCTGGTTAGTTAGCTCAGATGGTTGGAGCGTGGTGCTAATAATGGTCGTGGGTTCAATTCCCATCCTGACAAGCGAAGCTGTTTGCTGTTGCTTTGCCCGAAGGGCTGGAAATATTTTCCAGATCTTTCAGAAGTGAAATTAGGAAACACTTCTTCACACAAAGGGTGGTAGAAGTTTGGAACTCTCTTGCGCAAATGGCAATCGATGCTAGATCAATTGTTCATTTTAAATTGGAGATTGATAGCTTTTTGTTGACTAAAGGTATTATGGGATATGGGCCAAAGGCGGGAATATGGAGTTAGGTTGCAGATCAGCCATGAGCTCATTGAATGGCAGAACAGGCTCAAGGGGCTCAATGGCCTGCTCCTGTTCCTATGTTCCTAACTTTGGGTAACCCACACTTTCCTGGATCTTGCGATTTGCCATCTGATCTCCACTTAAAGCCCCCAAGGCTAGGATTCCCTCCCCTGTAGGCCTCGTCCACCAGCAGCACGGGTTAAAATGAACAGGCCAGCGCAGTGCCCAGCGCCCAGCACTGTCCATTTGTGCACTGCTTCGCCAGGATCCCCCGTGGCATGTAAAAGTAATCAGAAAGCTCGGAACCTGCATTGTGCCCCAAACCATGTGGGCAAATCCCGTTTGAAACTTTGCAGATTTTCTGCACCGGAATGGAATTGACAGCAACCCTTGCAAGTAGTTGGTTCTGAGAAATGTTGTGCTGCTTTATGCTCTGCAACTGGAAAACAGGAGCAGGAGCAGGCTATTCAGCCCCTCAAGCCCTCTCCGCCATTCAATGAGATCATGGCTGATCTGTACTTCAACTTCGTTTACCCGCCTTGGTTCCTTAACCATTAAAAGCTGAGCTCAATCGATTTTTGTTATGTGAGGGTATTGAGGGATATGGAGGTAAGGTGGAAAAGCGGAGTTGAGATACAGATCAGCCATAATCTCATTGAATGACGGAGCAGGCTCGAAGGGCTGAATGACCTTCTCCTATTCCTATGTCCAATAATAGCAGAAAAGGTAATTGAACCCTGAAAGTCAGATTCCTCTCAGAGGGAAGGAGCAGAAAATTATAGGTAATTGTATCTCCATTGTTGTAATGGGTGGAAGAAAAATTCTGCCCAGTATTACAGTACAGGTTTATCAGGTGTGGGAAAGGTGGAGAAAGCAATTTAGCGTGCCAGAGTGATTAAAGTTACATTGGAAATATTGCCCTGTATCAATCAATATTAACAAATAAAAGTAGCATTAATGTATCTTAGCAATACGTTTTATATTGATGTTTGAAATCACATTGATGCACGTACAGCTCTGATGTGAAATATTGTTCTATATTTTAATATTAGGACACAGTTCGACAGCACAAACCAGCAGATCTACTCCTCCAGAAACCTACAGCAGTTGCTATGGCATCCATTCGGTTGTAAAAATAAATATACAGAGTTTGTTAAAGATTATTGGAAACAAATTCTGAGGGACAGTATAAATCATCATTCAGAAAGTCACAGATTAATCAAGTACAGTCAGTAAGGATTTGTTATAGGAAGGTCATGTCGGACTAACTTGATTGAATTTTTTGAGGAGGGTCGATAAGGGCAGTGCATTTGATGTAGACATGGATTTTTAGCAATTCCTTTGACAAAGTCCAGCATAGCAGGTTAGTCAAAAAAATAAAAGATCCAAGGGAAATAAGAATTAGGAGCAGGAGTCAGCCATTTGGCCCCTCGAGTTTACTCTGCTATTCAATAAGATCATGGCTGATCTTCTACCTCAACTCCACTTTCCTGCACTATCCCTGCAAAGTGGCAAGTTGGATCCAAAATCGGCTCTGTGACAGGAAGCAAAGGGTAATGGCCGACAGGTGTTTATGTTTCCAGTGGGGTTCCGCAGGGCCCAGTACTTGGTCCCTTGCTTTTTGTGGTATACATCAATGATTTAGACTTCAATGTAGGGGGCATGATTAAGAAGTTTGTAGATGATATAAAAATTGGCCAAGTGGTTGAAAGTGAGGAAGATAGCTGTCGACTGCAGGAAGATGTCAATGGACTGATCAGATGGGCAGAAAAGTGGCAAATGGAATTCAATCCAGAAAAGTGTAAGGTTTAGGGAGGGCTAACAAGGCAAGGGAGTGCACAATAAATGGTAGAATATCGAGAAATGTAAAGGAACAAAGGGACCTTGGAGTGTGGCAGGTGGTTAAGAAAGCAAATGGCATGTTGGGCTTCATAGCGAGGGGATTTGAGTACAGGGGCAGGGAGGTGTTGCTACAGTTGTACAAGGCCTTGGTGAGGCCACACATGGAGTATTGTGTACAGTTTTGGTCTCCTAACTTGAGGAAGGACATTCTTGCTATTGAGAGAGTGCAGCGAAGGTTCACCAGACTGATTCCCGGGATGGTGGGACTGACATATCAAGAAAGACTGGATCAACTGGGTTTGTATTCACTGGAGTTCAGAAGAATGAGAGGGGACCTCATAGAAACGTTTGAAATTCTGACGGGTTTAGACAGGTTGGATGCAGGAAGAATGTTCCCAATGTTGGGGAAGTCCAGAACCAGGGGTCACAGTCTAAGGATAAGGGGTAAGCCATTTAGGACCGAGATGAGGAGAAACTTCTTCACCCAGAGAGTGGCGAACCTGTGGAATTCTCTACCACAGAAAGTAGTTGAGGCCAATTCACTAAATATATTCAAAAGGGAGTAAGATGAAGTCCTTACTACTAGGGGAATCAAGGGGTATGGCGAGAAAGCAGGAATGGGGTACTGAAGTTGCATGTTCAGCCATGAACTCATTGAATGGCGGTGCAGGCTAGAAGGGCCGAATGGCCTACTCCTGCACCTATTTTCTATGTTTCTATGTGTGTTCACAGATCCTTGAAGGCATACAGGATGCTTTCCTTTATTAGCCGAGACATAGCATATAAGAGCAAGGAGGTTAAGCTAGAAATGTATAAAATGCTAGTTAGGCCACAACTAGAGCACTGCATACAGTTCTGGTCATCACATTATAGGAAAGATGTCATTTCCCAAGAGAAAGTGCAGAGGAGATTTACGAGGATGTTGCCAGGACTGGAGAATTTAAGCCATGAGGAAAGATTGAATAGGTTGGGGTTGTTATCTTTGGAACAGAGGAAGCTAAGGGGAGACTTAGCTGAGGTGTATAAAATTATGAGGGGCCTAGATAGAGTGGATAGAAATGACCTTTTTCCCTTAGCAGAGAGGTCAATAACCAGGGGCATAGATTTAAAGTAATTGGTAGAAGGATTAGAGGGGAGTTGTGGAAACCTTTTTTCACCCACAGCATGGTGGGGGTCTGGTACTCACTGCCCGAAAGGGTGGTAGAAGCAGAAACCCTCATCACATTTAAAAAGTGCTTGGATATGCACTTGAAGTGCCATAAACTGCAAGGCAACGGACCAAGAGCTGGAAAGTGAGATTAGGCTGGATAACTCTTCTTCGACTGGCACAGACATGATGGGCCGAATTACTCCTTCTGTGTCTATGATTCTGTGATTAGCAACAGAACTCTACAGAGGCCTACGTAGCTCAAGGCATTTTTATAGTCTCAAGAGGATTTTTTAGAGTGAAGTGTTCAAAATTTAAAAGGTTTCCATGACGACCATGAGCCTGGCAATGAGCATGGTCCATAACCTAAGAAACTTTGAGAGAGTTTAGTAAGATGCTTTGCAAAGAATGTTTCAGGAAGTTCAGTAAAATTTGGATTGCACTGATCTCCCGCTGTAACTTTGGCCGGGGTGCTTAAGTCCCTGGCCTGCGGTGAAATTGCCCCGGAGGTTTGGGAGGTGCCGCGCCCCACAATTCGTGCACTGGGCCGGCACGCGCCATGCGCGCCAACACCTCACCCCTTTGCGCCCCGTGGGGGAAATTGCCCCACAGCCGTGAGGCTGGTGCAGGCGGATGTCAACGCCAACTTCACGGGTCGCGGACATCCGCTGCCAGGGCACCCCTTAAAGGGGAGGCCTTTAGCGCACCCCCCCCGGCCGCCATATTTATTTGTCTGCCGACTCTTGCGATGGCCCGACAATGGCGGCCCTCGCGCCGACTGGGCCGCCATCGTGCAGCCTGGCACTCCGTCTTCGGTGCCAGGCTGCTGGCCTGGTCAATCGCGTCCCTGGTCGCCCAGTGGCGGCCACCGAAGGGCTATGCAGAGTGCACAGCGGCCCTCCCGTTTAATCAAAGGGGAGGTGCGTTGTAGTACATCAGCGCTTCGCAGAGCATTCGCGTAGCGCTGGCCTGCTCTGTGCAGCGTGGACTCAGCGCCACGCTACCGCCCCGGAACAGATGTCCCAGCCCTGGAAGGTTACACCTCCAGTCGGGGCGAAGAGCAATTTCGGGGCCATAGTACAAAGGAAGAGTGTAGATAAATTGTGCAACTGATTAAGTGGGACTGTAATGTCCCAAAACATCATCGCAGCTGACTGAAACTTGCTGTTTTCCAATCTTCCTCTTTCCAGCTTGCTTTCAATTCTTGCTACTCGGCCTTCCCTGGTGGTTTCCGCTCTGCGTGATTTGGTCGGGCATTTTCTGCAGTTTCTTGACTTGTTCTGCTTTCCTTTTGTGAATTCTGCTTTCTGTTTCTGTTGGCTCGCTTTCAATTTGATCCACAGTCGTTTTTATGTTGAAGTCATTCTCGAACTTCACACTTCCAGCAGGGAGCTCGCCCACTGGGAGCACAAGTTGGAAATCTGGGTGCGCTCTATTTGGACACACCCAGGAATGTCTCGTACAGGTTGGGGGTGAATTGCTGGTAGGGGTGACCTAATACATGTCTTTAAAGTTATGAAGAAGTTTGATAGGGTCGAGATGGAGAAGATTTTTCCACTTGTGGGGTCTCCAAAACTAAGGGCCATAAATATAAGATAGTCACTAATAAATCCAATAGGGAATTCAGGAAAAACTTCTTTATCCAAAAAGTAGTAAGAATGTGGAACTCCTAAACACAAGGAATGGTTGAAGTGCATTTAAGGGGAAGCTAGAAAAACACATGAGGGAGAAAGGAATAGATTGTTATGCTTGGGAGGTGGGACAAGGCTCATGTAGAGCAAGAAACACTGGCATAGACCAGTTGGGCTGAATGGTCTGTTTCTGTGTTGTAGACTCTATGGGGCCAATATTGGGTTCCTTTGCGCTTCCCCTTAGCGCCTCCAGGGGGCGATAATGGGGCGCAAATGGTTTTGCGACCGGGTGCGACAAGATTAGTGACTCCTGCCATATTCTGCGGGTGTTTTGCGGCCGTACTTCAGGGGCCATGCTTAAAGGTGAGGTGGTCAAGGTAAGTAAAAGCAAAACTTACCTTCTCTCTTGCAGCTATTTTTGCAGGTTCCTGCCTGAGATCGATCAGCCCTGAGTGCCAGGCTGATCGGGCGGGATCGTGGCTGCCGTCGTGGAGAAGGGAAGATTTCTTTCCTTTGCAGAGCCTGCAGCGATGATCGTTCACTTTAAGGGAGGGAAGGAGCCATTCAATGCGGCAGGGCTGCACGGCCCAGTGTGCAGCGTTGTTCCACTCACTGCCCTCCCTGCTGCCGATGGCGCTCCAGGAAGGAGGTGGATGCTTGATTTAATGCTACACTTCCTTTTTGGAGGGCAAACGACAAATTTTTTTTAAGTTTGAAATGATTAGCGGCTGGCGCTAATTTTTCCAACTTTTAAAAGTTAACACCCCAAACGGGGCAATACCCAATTTCACCCCCTGTGTAATTCTATGTAATGTTTCTGGTGAGTCAGGCTCCCTAGCAGGAACGTGAAGTCATAAATTGGCCTTTGTGCTTCCCTTTTGGTATCAATGCAGAGCACTTGATTGCACCTTAATGTGAAACTAGCAGTGTAACTCAGGTCTCAATCTCAGCTCTGGATTGCCGAGAGGCTTAAAAGCTCTTCAGGGCCATAAAGCAGTGGTCGGCACGCAAGGTCCTGGACGCCCTACGGAAGAAGGAGATGATGGATCCTGTCGGGTGGTTCCCCGAGCAGACTGTCGAACTCGTTTGGCAGAATGTCTCAACGCCAGAGCTTTCACACAAGCACCAAGACATAGCTTGGTTGGTGGTGAGAAGGGCCTTACCCCTCAGATCCTTCATGCACAGCCAGGGTTTCAAAGACACGGCACTCTGCCCCCGAGTCGGCTGTGGTAGGACGAGACTGTCATTCATCTCCTCTGGAAGGAGATGCCGTGGTTGCTGTTGAGGTTCATCCCAAGCAGCTACGTAACACAGGACTCTGTGCTCTGCGAACTGTTCCCAGGGACGCACACCGAGACAGACATCATCTGCTGCTGGAGAGCCATCAACCCGGTGAAAGCCGCACTTTGGTCTTCCCGAAACTTGCTGGTCTTCCAGAGCAAGGAGATGTCCACGGCCGAGTGTTACAGACTGGCGCAATCCAAGGTCCAGGAGTATGTGCTGAGGGACGCACTAAAGATTGGTGCAGTCACCGCAAACGCACGATGGGGAAGGCCCTTCTGCCACGGTAAACCCAGAGGATGGAATCAGACCCCCTCAGGCTGTACTTGTTAATCTGTTTGTATACATAGAGTACCATGTACTGAAAAACACCTGTGTTGTGCCATGTAGAATAAAAGTCTCTGCACTGTTTAGTAACTTGTAAAGAAATATAAATGTATTCTCATCCGTTCCGTGTACTGCTTTCATCTGCATAGTGCTACATGTAACGCGATTTGTGATCGGTATTGAAATGTATCCTGGAATCTAATGTAAACCTGTTCTCATCTGCTCCATGTAATACCCTTATTTGCACGGTACTATATGTAATGTGATTTACGGATTGTACTAAACTGTACCTTGAAATGAAATGTACGCTAGTACATTGTATGGAACTGCTGTCAGCATCTAATCGAATTGTATGGAATTGCTGACCGCAAGGTACTGAACTATTTTCCAATGTATTTTGAAAATTTTAAATGAATAAAGTATATTTTTGAAAAAAAATGTTTTCCAGTTCTGAGGCAAATGGTCTGAGACCCCCTTCTGAGAAGATTACCGACACAGCTTAGGTTTAACAGCATGTGGAATATGAAATGCGAAGTCAGACTTTTAAAATGTTCAAGCGTACAGTTGGATCTCATGGGCACTTTAAATAATTGCAGAGTCTTTTTAATGTTTTGAGGGTGTAAGCACATATGCACGCCATTTAAAAAAAAATTATAATCTGGGCAATGGAACTCTGTACCATACATCTAAAAACCTAGCAGGTAAAGTGCGATTCACAGCCAGCAGTATAGCTCAGGTCTTGCCAACATCATTTCGCACCCTGCAGCTGCTGGTCACAGGCTGTTGTAAGTAATAATAGCAACAACAATTTGCTTTTTATATAGTGCCTTTATCATAGAAAAATAAACAATTGTTTGTTATTTTTCTATCTTCCAAATTAGAATAGTTAAACCTCTGTTAATCTGCTGTAAATTTACGGTGTGTTGTTGCTTCTGTCCATTCACTGATTAATCAAACAGTTTCAGCTTTTGTGTCTGCTTTGCTAAATTGCAGTGGAACCTGCACAATATTCATAGGCCCTGAATATTAAACTTTAACATGATGACTGATTGCTGATAATCTATAAAGTCTGTCTGGCTTATCTATCGTTCTCTGATAGCTTCAGATGGGCTGATCAATTTTACAAGACAAGCTGAGAAATTTTTTTTATTGAAAAAAAATGATTGGGAAAAAAATAAATGTAAATATGTGTCCGTTAAATTCAGACAGAGGTGCCAATCGCTATCACAAAGCACATGGCCAGAGGGATGGGCTGCACCCCTGGGGTATATCTGTCTTTCTTCTGCCACATTCCGGGCCTCGGGAGTCTCTCCTCTTTGCCAGATTTTGCATCTTTCACTCCCCCTCTGCTATTCTAATTGTTTTCATTTCCTCTAGATCCAACTTTTGTTTCTTTACTTGTCTCATTGCCACCTTTTTTCTTGCACCATCATCCCTTTTGTCATTTAATCACTCCTGCCCTCTACCCCAGCACAGACCTCTCCCTTTCTGTCCTTTCCTATCACATTTTCCCTGGTTCTGTACTTGCTTCTAAAGCTGTTCATTGCCAGCATCTTCCAGTCCTGTTGAAAGTTCCTTGATCTGAAATGTTAACTCTGGTCTAACCGGCTGAGTGTTTCCAGTACTTTCTGTTTTTATTTCACAATATGCTTGCACTGGAATTGAATAGCTGGGCCCATCCCTCAGATACCTCACCCAAAAAGGATTTCTGGTTTTCCTACATTATAAAAGTGACGACACTTCAAAAAGTGTACTGGCTGTAAAAGCGCTTTGGGACGCCCGGTGGTCATGAAAGGCGCTATATAAATGCAAGTCTTTTTTTTAAATGTATTAAAATAAGCTGGTGCCATTTTCTGTGAGTGAACCTGTTATTTAACCCTCAGGAAGAAGGAAGACGATGGCAGAGAAATGTCCACAAATATGCTCCATTTTAATCATGTATTTGTTTTGAGATTTTGCTTTTGGTTGTTTTTGTTTCTGCATTTTTACCGTCAGTATGGAATCTGGTTCCCTTTCCCTCATTGGAAATCATAATTGTTTCAATTCTAATCTATGTCTTTTGGTTTCTTTTCATTTAAACGTTTGATTCTATTTCTTTTCCTATCAGTATGTTATACCATCCACTAGCAGAAACGTTTGCCGAATTTCCTTTCTGTTACAGCTGGTCATTCATTGTCTGTCGACTTCAATCCTAACACCTGCTTTGTACTTTTGTGCAAAAGTCCAAATCTACCCTCAGTGAATTGCTTTGAAGTGCAGAAACTTTGTTATGGAGGCAAATGCAGTAGCCTTTCCACACCAGCAACACCCCGCACACAACAATGATATCAGTGACCAGCTAATCTGGTTTCATTTGCTCTGGTTAAGGGAGGGATGTCGACCTCCACGTCCAATTCTCCGATTCATATTCCTATTGAGCGAGCCACGGCATTTTGAGCCTTGCCTGCACCATGTGCCCTGATATAGAAATCTGCTGGATAAGCTGGGACAAAGGGTGTGTTATACACAGTTTGCGTAATACTCGGAACCTTTTGACTTATGCTGATCAGTATTGATATCACGTCAGAATGGAGGTCAAAAAGATACTGTGCTAACTGGCACTGGTTATCAGGCTGCTCCTGATGTCAAGGTTGTTTAGATTCTGATAAAATTGACATACAGAAACTAGAACACTGAGAAAGCTGCCAGCTGAGGATCACATGGGAGCTGGGAAGAGGGAACAGGCTCCACTGAAGGTCAGATAAGAATCCTGATCCCATAGGAATAGGAGGAGGCCATTCAGCCCCTCGTGCCTGTTCCAACATTCAATTAGGTTATGGCTGATCTGTACCTCAACTCTTTTTATCCACCTTTGCTCCATATTCCCTGATACCCTCACCTAACAAAAATCTATCGATCTCAGTCTCGAAAGCTGCAATTGCCTCCCACCATCCACAGCCTTTTGGGGGCAGAGAATGCTACAATTCTACTCCATCTTGTCTTTCGTTTCATGCACACACTGCAACTCAGAAATGGGAATCCAGCAAAATCTGGCCTCCAAATATAGTAATACTCAGGCGGATTTATATTGCATAGGATTATATAGGATATACGGCACAGAAACAGGCCATTCAATCCAACCAGTCCATGCCAACGTTTATGCTCCACTCGAGCCTCCTCCCGTCTTTCCTCATCTAACTCTATCAGCATAACCCTCTATTCCCTTCTCCCTCATATGCTTGTCTAGCCTCCCCTTAAATGCATCTATGCTATTCGCTTCAACCACTTCCTGTGGTAGCGAGCTCCACATTCTCACCACTCTTTGGGGAAAGAAGTTTCTTCTGAATTCCCTATTGGATTTCTTAGTGACTATCTTATATTGATGGCCTCTAGTTATGCTCTTCCCCCACAAGTGGAAGCATTCTCTTTGTATCCACTCTATCAAAACCTTTCATCATTTTATAGACCCCTATTGGGTCACCTCTCGGCTTTCTTTTTTCAAGAGCCTATTCATCCTTTCCTGATAGGTATACCCTCAAATTTCTGGTATCCTCTGTAAATCTTCTCTGCCTCTCCAGTGCATCTTTATCCTTTTTATAATAAGGCGACCAGAATTATACACAGTATTCTAAGTGTGGTCTAACCAAGATTCGATTTATGGCCTTGTTAACCTGTGTCACAACTTTTGTCGATTTGTGTATTTGTACTCCAAGATCCTTTTGTTCCTCTACCCTACTTAGACTCGCACCCTCCGAGTAATAAGTGATCTCCTTATTCTTCCTACCAAAATGTAATACCTCACATTTATACATTCAGAGTTGGTGCTGCTGTAAACCTTTGGCTTGGGGTTGTGGCAGCACTGACTTGGACGCACACCAATATAACCTGACAATGGTCTAGGTTCAATAACCTGTTGAATTCCCCCTGTCACCGCCCCCCCTCCCCCTGTTGTAAGTGAAATCATTTTTGCTCATGGAGGTATATGGTTGCAAAGTTGGTTTAGAAAAAAGCTGAGGCCTGCTGAGAATATCCCAGCTAAGTGGGCAGCCCACTCCAACCTACACATGCAAAGAGGATATGGTTAAAAAAAAGTGGCTGCTGAGAAAGAGGAAAAAAAAATCCAAAGCAAGACTAAAAGAGAGGAAGGCTTGGCCTGAAACACTGATCTGGCTGTTCTCTCCACAGCAGCTGACTGACTTGCTGCACTGGGGCAATTTTAACCCAACCCGCCCGTCGGGAATCTGACGTGATTGGACACAACACTGGTTTTACATCCCGCCCGATTTTACTTTCCATTGAAGTCAAGGTTAAAATTGCCCCTCAATGTTTCCAGCAGTTTCTGTTCTAAATGCGAGTTATTTTTCCATTCCAGTCTGAGGACAGTGACTCCATGCTGTTAGATTTGTTGTCAGGTGCCAGTCCTTGCCTTGGGATGTTTCACTACATTAAAGGTGCTATCTAAGGACAAGTAGTTGTTGTTTAATTTCCAAAATGTTTTGCTAGCGGGGGAAGCGTCGCTGCTGAAGTGCAAGACCAAACAATCATTGATAGTAACCCACATGGAACAGATACGGCCTTGAATCAAAGTACCACGACGGCTTCATTCTTGGTTGTGTTCTCATTTATGTGGGTAAACAAGGTACAGGAAAAAGCAGGCCTTACCCCAGTCCAAGTGCATGCCTCCCACCATAGATGGGGCATTGTGTACGGATTGTTAACAGGTTTATTGGGTATGAAGTGAATAGTGACAGTGTCGTGACTTCTGGATAACATCCACGCCAACGATGTCCCTTGTGGGGGTAAGGCCTGCAAGAATGAAGCCGGCGTGGTACTTTGATTCAAGGCCGTATCTGTTCCATGTGGGTTACTATCAATGATTGTTTGGTCTTGCACTTCAGCAGCGACGCTTCCCCCGCTAGCAAAACATTTTGGAAATTAAACAACAACTACTTGTCCTTAGATAGCACCTTTAATGTAGTGAAACATCCCAAGGCAAGGACTGGCACCCGACAACAAATCTAACAGCATGGAGTCACTGTCCTCAGACTGGAATGGAAAAATAACTCGTATTTAGAACAGAAACTGCTGGAAACATTGGGGGGGAGGGGGGGGCAATTTTAACCTTGGCTTCAATGGAGAGTAAAATCGGGCGGGGTGTAAAACCAGTGTTGTGTCCAATCACGTCAGATTCCCGACGGGCGGGTTGGGTTAAAATTGCCCCCATGCAGCAAGTCAGTCAGCTGCTGTGGAGAGAAGAGTCAGGTCAATGTTTCAGGCCAAGCCTTCCGCTCTTTTAGTCTTGCTTTGGTTTCTTTTTTCCCTCTTTCTCAGTAGCCACTTTTTTTTAAAACATGATCCATCTTCCCTGAGTTCCCTCTCCCCCCTCTGATCTGCCCCGTCTCTCCCCCCAGCCTCTCTCACTCTCCCCCAATCTCTCTTTCCCCCCCAGTCTCTCTCTCTCCCAGCCTCCATCACTCTCCCCCAGCCTCTCTCTCCATCAGCCTCTCTTCCCCCGCCCCCCCCCACCCCACCCCACCCCACCAGTCTCTCTCTCTCTCTCTCTCTCCCCTCGCCCCCAGTCTCTCTCTACCTCTTGGCCCCCTCGCTACTTCTCTGCTCGCTGCCGCTCTCGGCCCCACGCTGGCCGCTCTCCGACAGTCAGCGGGGGGGCGGGGAGAGAGTCGGGGCAAGGGGGATGGTGGGGGAGAGGGGAGAGGGCCGAGGCCGGGGCCTGAGCAGGCAAAGAAAGTCGGAGCCTCAGGTCCTACTTCTCGGCACCATGTGGAGAGAATGTTTCCGGCCGGGAGGGGGGGGGCGGAGCTTGACAGGGGGCAGGGCTTGTCTGTCCAAAAAAAGTGCAGTGCAAATAGTTACACTGAACACATTGTCCTGGAAAACTCCCCTGTTCTTCTTCAAAATAGTGTCGTGGGAACTTTTACGTCCACCTGAGAGGGCAGACTGGGCCTCACTTTAACGCCTCATACAAAGTCGGTACCTCCAACAGTGCAGCATTCCCTCAGCACTGCACTGTGAGTGTGGCCTAGATTTTTGTGCCAAGTCTCTGGAGTGGGACTTGACCGATAGCCTTCTGACTCTGAGGCCAGAGTGCTATGACCAGAAGCACTGATCACTGCACCTGGATTCCCGAGGTGTAATTCCAGCTGTGGAGCACTGCACCAGCAGTACTTACAGCATAATCCGACCAATAATGTGAGTCTGGAAGCTATATGTGTAACATTCTAGCACAACTTCTTGAGGTGTTCCTGTTAAATTCCATCATCTTTTATTTTATTTGAGATATTAACCTGTTTAAAATAAATAGGTTAACGTATCTGTTAAAATAGTGGAAAGAAGAATGCATTAAGCTTTGGGACAATAATAGCACACTGCAAGATTTTCAAGCTATGTTGTTTATCAACTTTTCAGGTAAATGGAAACTCTTGTCCTTTCTGCTGCACTGTTAAATAAATAATTGCGTAAACCAGAAAGTGCGGATATGAGTGAATATTATTCTCTGAACAATACTGTCTCTTCCCTCTGCCCGTCATCTCTTTAGCTATTGCCCATTCTCAGTGCGACCTGTTTCCTTGTCACCTGTTGCAGGCTCGCTGCGATACAATGGGCCTGCCCTCCCCTCTTCTGTAAAATGTTAACAGGGAATACCTGGTCACCAAAACAATGAGTAATGAAACTATGCGATGGAAGTTCAACAATCTAATCAGACCATCTCTGCTCTGATACCTACCTATAGACAGAAATACATCAATCGTTCCATCAGCCCTATTAAATGCTGTTGCGTTATCAAGAACTGGTTGACAGCCACATGCCAATATTATCTATGGTACTATTTGCACAAAGACATTGTATACCGATTAATTTATTACTACTGGTTGAACCTCCCTTATCCAGAACTCCCTTATCCGGAACCACCCCTCGTCCAGAACTATTCCCAGCCACTGGTGGCGCATGCACAGAACTCCGATATGAACAAATTGAATAAATTGAAGTTCGACCTCGCTGCCGACTCCCGCAATCGTTGACCTGACCCCGTGATCTGCCGCCTCCCCCCACCCCTATGATCTCTCTACCGCATTCCCAGCCCCAAGCCAGCCAGACCCAATATCCCCTTGCTCAGTACCTGTACCATCCAAATTAACATGACCACCCCTCGTCCGGAAAAATCCCTTATCCAGAACAAGCCAGGTAGAGGATTCCGGATAAGGGAGGTTCAACCTGTAGTAGTATTTATTTTCAGTTTTCCACTCCCCTTCTCTCTGCAAGTCATTGACGTTTGCTCCAGTACACGTTCACTGGTGGTGATAGCCTGCCTACACCTTGTCCATTCGCAATGTGTGAACGTCAGCAAATTATTCAACCACTGAAAGCAGTGTGGCCACGCTCGATCCTGCCCTCACCAACATTCGCATTGTGGACTTACCAGCAAGGGTCACTGGATAGTGATCAGGAACAGGAGCCCTGGCTGATTTCGCCTCCCCCCCCCTAGATTGCTATGGTCAGTTGTAGTGCCTAACTGCTGCTCTGGATGAGATCTGCTAACTCAACACATATCACAGAGAATGTACAGCACAGAAACAGGCCATTCGGCCCAACTGGTCTGTGCCGATGTTTATGCCCCACATGAGATGCCTCCCGCCCTACTTCACCTCACCCTATCAGCGAATCCTTCTATTCCTTCTTCCCTCATCTAACTGCCAGTTCCATGCATTTATGCTATTCGCCACAATTGCTCAATGTGGTTGTAAGTTCCACATTCCAACTATTCTTTGGGTAAAGAAGTTTCTCCTGAATTCCTTATTGAATTTATTAGTGACTATCTTATATTTTTGTCTTTTAGTGTTGGAATCCGCCACAAGTAGAAACACTGGGGTATAAATTGCCCCCCGTCCAAGACGGAGTGATCCCACCCCATTTCGGTGTTTTTTTACCGCAGCTGCGGTTCAGGTCAACTCTTTTACGACAATCAGCTTTTTGTTTTTTTTGTTTTGATCTGGAAGTCGGTCATAATGGGGGCGGTGACAACAGCTGAGGGGCAAAACCGAGGCGGTGACGGCAACTGAGGGGCGGAAGTTGGGGGTGGAGCGGAGTTACCACCGCAATGACGTCATCACAGCGCCATGTCACCACGGTTCTCCCCTTCACTTAAAGGGAGAGCCTCCGTGCTTTTAAAACTTTGGTCCACTGGGCGACCAGGGAGAGTTTCGGCCAGGTCAGTGTCCTGGCACCCAAGAAGGGGTGCCAGGCTGCCTGTTGGCGGCCCAGCCGAACCCGGGGGGTATATTTGTCGGGCCGACATGGCAAAACATGGCGGTAGCGGCAGTGCATCCTCCCCTTTAAGGGAAGCCGCACCGCCATTGCAGAAGGCCACAGCCTCACTGGACCGCCGGGAAAAACTTGTTATGGCACCGCCGGGCAGGTGGAAGGTTTTTGCAAGAGGAATGTCGCATCCGGGGTTTAGATCGGCGGTGCACACGGTGATGACACGCTTACCGCTGATCGAGAGCAGCAGAGCGATGGGGGGTGCGGGTGTGGGGGGGGGGATTGGGGCACCACCAGGAAAACTCAGGAGGGCAATTGGGCTATCAGCGGCCACTCCACTCCGCAGCATAGCCGCCGCTATGTTTCGGGGATAACAGGCCTTAAGGAGAGGAGCAATTTTGGCTCCACCTTCTCTATATCCACCCTATCAAATGCTTCATAATTTTCAAGACCTCTATTAGGCCACCCCTCAGCTTTCTCTTTCGAGAGAAAAGAGCTCCAGCATGTTCAATCTTTCCTGGTTGTCATAAGCTCTCAATTCTGGTACCATCCTATCGGGGTACAAACCTTCTGGTGTGTATGGCTCAGCTCAACAACAGCTGCTGTTTTTCACCACAAACCAATTGGGTGGAGTCAATATAAAAATTCTCAAATCTCGCAGTGTGATCCTACAGGAGGCTCTTTTGTTTAGCTGACGAGTGAGGGATTAAATAACAGCAAGTGACAGCCATACTTCTTAACATAAGGCGAGACCAAGAGAGTTTTGGAGGCCACAAGATGCCATGACAAAACATCAGCTCCTTATTGACACAAATTCCTGCTAACTCCACACTGCAATCTGATGTTGAACAATGCCTAAATTAGAGCCTTGGATTCGATTTCTCAACAGTATGTAGTTATACAGTAACGGATACGTTAGTGGCTAAACATCGAGAGAACTGCAGAATTTGCTTTTGTTCACATATGGTCAGCCGCATGGCTAGAGTCCCAATAAACAAAACCTTTTAAAAAGCATTTATAACCTCAGGACGTCTCAAAGTGCTTTGCAGCTAATGAAGTACTTTTAAAGTGTAGACACTGTTGTAATGAAGGAAACGCGGCTGGTGATTTGCACTCAGCCAGGAACCACAAATAGCAATGTGATAATGACCAGATAATCTGTTTTTTTGTGATGTTGATTGGGGCATAAATATTGGTCAGAACACGGGGATAAATCCCCCTGCTCCTTGAAATAGTGCCATGGGATCTTTCATGACCACCTGAGAGAGCAGACAAGTTTAAGGTCTCGTCCGAAAGGCAGCACCTCTGACAGTGCAGCACTCTCTCAGTATTGTACTGGAGTGTCAGCCTAGATTTTTGTGCTTAAGTCTCTGGAGGGGGACTTCAACCCACAACCTGACTCAGAGGCAAGGGTGCTACCCAATGAGGCACAGCTGACACTGTAACAAACTTTCATGACAGTAAATGTCAGATTCTGCCATTCAACTTCTGGTGTTGCCCACGACATGTTCAATACAAGGTTGCACACCGACGTGCTAATGCCTGGAAAATGACAGACTGCTCGGTACCACATTGCTCTGTACCACACTCTCTGAACCACACTCGCTCTGTACCATACTCGCTCTGTACCACACTCGCTCGGTCCCACACTCGCTCGGTCCCACACTCGCTCGGTCCCACAATAAAAAATACAGCACTCTCTGTACCACTCTTGCTCTGTACCACTCTTGCTCTGTACCACTCTTGCTCTGCACCGCACTCTCTGCACCACACCCTCTGTACCACACTTGCTCTCTACCACACTGCTCTGTACCACAGTCTCAGTATCACACTGCTCTGTACCACACTGCTCTGTACCACACTTGCTCTGTACCACAATAAAATATACCACACTCTCTGTACCACACTCTCTGTCCTACACTGCTCTGTACCACACTCACTCTACAACATTCTCTGTGCCACACTCTCTATCCCACACTCTCTATCCCACAATAAAAAATACAGCACTCTCTGTCCCACATTCTCTGTACCACACTCTCTGTACCACAATAAAATGTACCACACTCTCTGTACCACAATAAAATATACCACACTCTCTGTACCACAATAAAATATACCACACTCTCTGTACCACAATAAAATATACCACACTCTCTGTACCACAATAAAATATACCACACTCTCTGTACCACACTTGCTCTGGACCACACTTGCTCCGTTCCACACTTGCTCCGTTCTACACTGGCTGTACCACACTGCTCTGTACCATGCTCTTTCCCACATTGCTCTGTACCACACTGCTCTGTACCATGCTCTTTCCCACATTGCTCTGTACCACACTGCTCTGTACCATGCTCTTTCCCACATTGCTCTGTACCACACTGCTCTCGCCCACACTACTCTGCCACACTGCGCTGCGCCACACTCTCTGAACCACATTGCTCTGTACCACACTTGCTCTGGCGAGACCTGGGTGTCGTGGTGCATCGGTCATTGGGGGTTGGCATGCGGGTGCGGCGGGCGGTTGGGAGGGCGGGTGGCGTGTTGGCCTTCATGGCGGGGGGATTGCTGCAGTTGTGCAGGGCCTTGGTGGGGCCGCACCTGGAGTATTGTGTGCAGTTTTGGTCTCCTGACTTGAGGAAGGACATTCTTGCTATTGAGGGAGTGCAGCGAAGGTTCACCAGACTGATTCCCGGGATGGCGGGACTGACATATCAAGAAAGACTGGATCAACTGGGCTTGTATTCACTGGAGTTCAGAAGAATGAGAGGGGATCTCATAGAAACGTTTAAAATTCTGACGGGTTTAGACAGGTTAGATGCAGGAAGAATGTTCCCAATGTTGGGGAAGTCCAGAACCAGGGGTCACAGTCTAAGGATAAGGGGTAAGCCATTTAGGACTGAGATGAGGAGAAACTTCTTCACCCAGAGAGTGGTGAACCTGTGGAATTCTCAACCACAGAAAGTTGTTGAGGCCAATTCACTAAATATATTCAAAAAGGAGTTAGATATAGTCCTTACTACTAGGGGGATCAAGTGGTATGGCGAGAAAGCAGGAATGGGGTACTGAGGTTGCATGTTCAGCCATGAACTCATTGAATGACGGTGAAGGCTCGAAGGGCCGAATGGCCCACTTCTGCACCTATTTTCTATGTTTCTATGTACCACACTTGCTCTGTACCACACTTGCTCTGTACCACACTTGCTCTGTACCGCAGTCTCTGTACTACACAACTCTGTACCACACTCTCTGTACCTAACTCTCTGTACCACACTCTCTGTACCACACTTGCTCTGTGCCACACTTGCTCTGTGCAACAATAAAATGTACCACACACTCTATACCACACTTGCTCTGTAACACACTCTCTGCACCACACTGCTCTCTCCCACACTCACTGTACGAAACCCTCTGTACGAAACCCTCTGTACCACACTTTCTCTGTCACACACTCTCTGTCACACACTCTCTGTCACACACTCTCTGTCACACACTCTCTGTCACACACTCTCTGTCACACAATAAAATGTACCACACTCTCTATACCTACCACACACTCTGTACCACACACTCTGTAGCACACACTCTGTACCACACTTGCTCTGTACCTAACTCTCTGTACCACACTAGTTTGTACCACACTTGCTCGGTACCGCAGTCTCTGTACCACACACTCTGTACCACAGTCTCTGTACCACACTGCTCTGTACCACACACTCTGTACCACAGTCTCTGTACCACACTGCTCTGTACCACACTTGCTCTGTACCACACTTGCTCTGTACCACACTTGCTCTGGCGAGACCTGGGTGTCGTGGTGCATCGGTCATTGGGGTTGGCATGCGGGTGCGGCGGGCGGTTGGGAGGGCGGGTGGCGTGTTGGCCTTCATGGCGGGGGGATTGCTGCAGTTGTGCAGGGCCTTGGTGGGGCCGCACCTGGAGTATTGTGTGCAGTTTTGGTCTCCTGACTTGAGGAAGGACATTCTTGCTATTGAGGGAGTGCAGCGAAGGTTCACCAGACTGATTCCCGGGATGGGGGGACTGACAGATCAAGAAAGACTGGATCAACTGGGCTTGTATTCACTGGAGTTCAGAAGAATGAGAGGGGATCTCATAGAAACGTTTAAAATTCTGACGGGTTTAGACAGGTTAGATGCAGGAAGAATGTTCCCAATGTTGGGGAAGTCCAGAACCAGGGGTCACAGTCTAAGGATAAGGGGTAAGCCATTTAGGACTGAGATGAGGAGAAATTTCTTCACCCAGAGAGTGGTGAACCTGTGGAATTCTCTACCACAGAAAGTTGTTGAGGCCAATTCACTAAATATATTCAAAAAGAAGTTAGATATAGTCCTTACTACTAGGGGGATCAAGGGGTATGGCGAGAAAGCTGGAATGGGGTACTGAGGTTGCATGTTCAGCCATGAACTCATTGAATAGCGGTGCAGGCTCGAAGGGCCGAATGGCCTACTCCTGCACCTATTTTCTATGTTTCTATGTACCACACTGCTCTCTCCCACACTTGCTCTGTACCACACTTGCTCCGTACCAGTCTCTGTACCACACTTGCTCTGTACCACACTTGCTCTGTACCTAACTCTCGGTACCACACTGCTCGGTACCGCAGTCTCTGTACCACACAACTCTGTAACACACTCTCTGCACCACATTGCTCTCTCCCACACTGCTCTCTGCCACCCTGCTCTGTACCACACTTGCTCTGTACCATACTCTCTGTGCAACAATAAAATATACCACACTCTCTATACCACACTGCTCTGTACCACACTTGCTCTGTACCACAATCTCTTTACCACACGCTCTGTCACACACTGTGCAACAATAAAATGTACCACACTCTCTGTGCCACACTCGCTCTGTCACACACTCGCTCTGTCACACACTCTCTGTGCAACAATAAAATGTACCACACTCTCTGTACCACACTTGCTCTGTACCACACTTGCTCTGTGCCACACTTGCTCTGTGCCACACTCTCTGTCACATACTCTCTGTCACATACTCTCTGTCACATACTCTCTGTCACATACTCTCTGTGCAACAATAAAATGTACCACACTCTGTACCACACTCTCTATACCATACTGCTCTGTCCCACACTCTCTGTACCACACTCTCTGTACCACATTTGCTCTGTACCAAACTCTCTGTACCACACTCTCTGTACCACATTTGCTCTGTACCACACTCTCTATACCATACTGCTCTGTATCACAGTCTCTGTATCACACTTGCTCTGTACCAGTCTCTGTACCACACTTGCTCTGTACCACACTTCCTCGGTACCATACTCTCTGTACCAGAGTCTCTGTACCACACTTGCTCTGTACCAGTGTCTGTACCACACTAGTCTGTACCACACTTGCTCTGTACCACACTTGCTCTGTACCACACTCTCTGTGCAACAATAAAATGTACCACACTCTCTGTACCACACTCTCTGTACCACACTACTCTGTAAAACACTTGCTCTGTACCACAGTTTCTGTACCACGCTGCTCTCTCCCACACTGCTCTGTGCCACACAGCTCTGTACCACAATCTCTGTACTACACTTGCTCTGTGCCACACTTGCTCTGTACCACACTCACTGTACCACACTCACTGTACCACACTCACTGTACCACACTCACTGTACCACACTCACTGTACCACACTCACTGTACCACACTTGCTCTGTACCAAACTCTCTATACCATACTGCTCTGTACCACAGTCTCTGTATCACACTTGCTCTGTACCAGTCTCTGTACCACACTTGCTCTGTACCACACTTGCTCGGTACCATACTCTCTGTACCACAGTCTCTGTACCACACTTGCTCTGTACCATACTCTCTGTACCACACTCTCTGTACCACACTTGCTCTGTACCACACTTGCTCTGTACCACACTTGCTCTGTGCAACAATAAAATGTACCACACTCTCTGTACCACACTACTCTGTAAAACACTTGCTCTGTACCACAGTCTCTGTACCACGCTGTTCTCTCCCACACTGCTCTGTACCACAATCTCTGTACTACACTTGCTCTGTGCCACACTCTCTGTGCCACACTTGCTCTGTGCCACACTTGCTCTGTAACACAGTCTCTGTACCATACTTGCTCTGTACCACACTTGCTCTGTACCACTTGCTCTGTACCACACTTGCTCTGTACCACACTTGCTCTGTACCACACTTGCTCTGTACCACACTTGCTCTGTACCACACTTGCTCTGTCACACACTCTCTGTCACACACTCTCTGTCACACACTCTCTGTGCAACAATAAAATGTACCACACTCTCTATACCATACTGCTCTGTCCCACACTCTCTGTACCACATTTGCTCTGTTCCAAACTCTCTGTAGCACACTTGCTCGGTACCGCAGTCTCTGTACCACACTTGTTCTGTACCACACTTGCTCTGTACCACACTTGCTCTGTACCACACTTGCTCTGTGCAACAATAAAATGTACCACACTCTCTGTACCACACTACTCTGTAAAACACTTGCTCTGTACCACAGTCTCTGTACCACGCTGTTCTCTCCCACACTGCTCTGTACCACAATCTCTGTACTACACTTGCTCTGTGCCACACTCTCTGTGCCACACTTGCTCTGTGCCACACTTGCTCTGTAACACAGTCTCTGTACCATACTTGCTCTGTACCACACTTGCTCTGTACCACTTGCTCTGTACCACACTTGCTCTGTGCCACACTCTCTGTACCACACTTGCTCTGTACCACACTTGCTCTGTACCACACTTGCTCTGTCACACACTCTCTGTCACACACTCTCTGTCACACACTCTCTGTGCAACAATAAAATGTACCACACTCTCTATACCATACTGCTCTGTCCCACACTCTCTGTACCACATTTGCTCTGTTCCAAACTCTCTGTAGCACACTTGCTCGGTACCGCAGTCTCTGTACCACACTTGTTCTGTACCACACTTGCTCTGTACCACACTTGCTCTGTACCACACTTGCTCTGTACCACAGGCTCTGTACCACACTTGCTCTGTACCACACTTGCTCTGTACCACACTTGCTCTGTACCACACACTCTGTACCACACACTCTGTACCACACACTCTGTACCACACTTGCTCTGTAAAACAGTCTCTGTACTACACTTGCACTGTACCACACATGCTCTGTGCCACCCTTCTCTGTGCCACATGCTCTGTGCCACACTTGCTCTGTGCCACACTTGCTCTGTGCCACACTTGCTCTGTGCCACACTCTCTGTCACATACTCTCTGTGCAACAATAAAATGTACCACACTCTGTACCACACTCTCTATACCATACTGCTCTGTACCACACTTGCTCTGTACCACACTCTCTGTACCACACTCTCTGTACCATACTGCTCTGTACCACAGTCTCTGTATCACACTTGCTCTGTATCACACTTGCTCTGTAAAACAGTCTCTGTACCACAATTGCTCTGTACCACAATTGCTCTGTACCACACTTGCTCTGTACCATACTCTCTGTACCAGTCTCTGTACCACACTTGCTCTGTACCACACTTGCTCTGTACCACACTTGCTCTGTACCACACTAGTCTGTACCACACTTGCTCTCTACCAAGCCTCTGTACAACACTTGCTCTGTTCCACACACGCTATGTACCACACTGCTCTGTACCACACTGCTCTGTACCACACTGCTCTGTACCACACTCTCTGTACCACACTCTCTGTACCACACTCTCTGTACCACACTCTCTGTACCACACATGCTCTGTGCCACACTCTCTGTGTCACACTTGCTCTGTGCCACACTTGCTCTGTGCCACACTTGCTCTGTGCCACACTTGCTCTGTGCAACAATAAAATGTACCACGCTCTCTGTACCACGCTCTCTGTACCACGCTCTCTGTACCACGCTCTCTGTACCATAATTGCTCTGTACCACACTCTCTGTCCCACACTTGCTCTGTACCACATTATGTACCATACTCTCTGTACCACACTTGCTCTGTACCATACTCTCTGTAACACAGTCTCTGTACCACACTTGCTCGGTACCGCAGTCTCTGTACCACACTTGCTCTGTACCATACTCTCTGTACCACAGTCTCTGTACCACACTTGCTCTGTACCATACTCTCTGTACCACACTTCCTCTGTTCCACACTTGCTCTGTACCACACTGCTCTGTACCACACTTCCTCTGTTCCACACTTGCTCTGTACCACACTGCTCTGTACCACACTTGCTCTGTACCACACTTGCTCTGTACCACAGCCTCTGTACCACAGCCTCTGTACCACACTGCTCTGTACCACAATCGCTCTGTACCATACTCGCTCTGTACCACACTCGCTCTGTACCACACTTGCTCTGTAAAACAGTCTCTGTACTACACTTGCTCTGTGCCACACAACTCTGTGCCACCCTTCTCTGTGCCACCCTTCTCTGTGCCACCCTTCTCTGTGCCACACACTCTGTGCCACATTTGCTCTGTACCACACTTGCTCTGTACCAAACTCTCTGTAGCACACTTGCTCTGTACCACACTCTCTGTACCACATTTGCTCTGTACCACGCTCTCTGTTCCATAATTGCTTTGTACCATGCTCTCTGTCCCACACTTGCTCTGTACCACATTATGTACCATACTCTCTGTATCACACTTGCTCTGTACCACAGTCTCTGTACCACACTTGCTCTGTACCAGTCTCTCTCCAAAACTTGCTCTGTACCACACTTCCTCTGTACCACACACTCTGTACCATACTCTCTGTACCACACTTGCTCTGTACCACACTTGCTCTGTACCTAACTCTCTGTACCACACTCTCTGTACCACACTTGCTCTGTACCACACTTGCTCTGTACCACACTCTCTGTACCATACTGCTCTGTACCATACTGCTCTGTACCACAGTCTCTGTATCACACTTGCTCTGTACCACACTTGCTCTGTAAAACAGTCTCTGTACCACACTTGCTCTGTACCACAATTGCTCTGTACCACAATTGCTCTGTACCATACTCTCTGTACCACACTTGCTCTGTACCAGTCTCTGTACCACACTTGCTCTGTACCACACTTGCTCTGTACCACACTTGCTCTGTACCACACTAGTCTGTACCACACTAGTCTGTACCACACTTGCTCTCTACCAAGCCTCTGTACAACACTTGCTCTGTTCCACACACGCTATGTACCACACTGCTCTGTACCACACTGCTCTGTACCACACTGCTCTGTACCACACTCTCTGTACCACACTGCTCTGTGCCACACATGCTCTGTGCCACCCTTCTCTGTGTCACACTTGCTCTGTGCCACACTTGCTCTGTGCCACACTTGCTCTGTGCAACAATAAAATGTACCACACTCTCTGTACCACACTCTCTGTACCACACTCTCTGTACCACACTCTCTGTCCCACACTTGCTCTGTCCCACACTTGCTCTGTCCCACACTTGCTCTGTCCCACACTCTCTGTCCCACATTTGCTCTGTACCAAACTCTCTGTAGCACATTTGCTCTGTACCACGCTCTCTGTACCATAATTGCTCTGTACCACGCTCTCTGTCCCACACTTGCTCTGTACCACACTTGCTCTGTACCACATTATGTACCATACTCTCTGTACCACAATTGCTCTGTACCACACTTGCTCTGTACCATACTCTCTGTACCACACTTGCTCTGTACCAGTCTCTGTACCACACTTGCTCTGTACCACACTTGCTCTGTACCACACTTGCTCTCTACCAAGCCTCTGTACAACACTTGCTCTGTTCCACACACACTATGTACCACACTGCTCTGTACCACACTGCTCTGTACCACACTTGCTCTGTACCACACTTGCTCTGTACCACACTTGCTCTGTAACACAGTCTCTGTACCACACTTGCTCTGTGCAACAATAAAATGTACCACACTCTCTGTACCACACTCTCTGTACCACATTTGCTCTGTACCACACTTGCTCTGTACCACACTCTCTGTACCACATTTGCTTTGTACCACGCTCTCTGTACCACATTATGTACCATACTCTCTGTACCACACTTGCTCTGTACCACACACGCTCTGTACCACACACTCTCTGTGCCACACGCTCTGTGCCACACGCTCTGTACCACACTTGCTCTGTACCACACTTGCTCTGTCACACACTCTCTGTCACACACTCTCTGTCACACACTCTCTGTGCAACAATAAAATGTACCACACTCTGGTACACACTCTATACCATACTGCTCTGTCCCACGCTCTCTATACCACGCTCTCTATACCACGCTCTCTATACCATAATTGCTCTGTACCACACTCTCTGTCCCACACTTGCTCTGTACCACATTATGTACCATACTCTCTGTACCACACTTGCTCTGTACCATACTCTCTGTACCACAGTCTCTGTACCACACTTGCTCTGTACCATACTCTCTGTACCACACTTCCTCTGTTCCACACTTGCTCTGTACCACACTGCTCTGTACCACACTTGCTCTGTACCACACTTGCTCTGTACCACAGCCTCTGTACCACAGCCTCTGTACCACACTGCTCTGTACCACAATCGCTCTGTACCACACTCGCTCTGTACCACACTCGCTCTGTACCACACTCGCTCTGTACTACACTTGCTCTGTGCCACCCTTCTCTGTGCCACCCTTCTCTGTGCCACCCTTCTCTGTGCCACCCTTCTCTGTGCCACCCTTCTCTGTGCCACATTTGCTCTGTACCACACTTGCTCTGTACCAAACTCTCTGTAGCACACTTGCTCTGTACCACACTCTCTGTACCACATTTGCTCTGTACCACGCTCTCTGTACCATAATTGCTTTGTACCATGCTCTCTGTACCACACTTGCTCTGTACCACATTATGTACCATACTCTCTGTATCACACTTGCTCTGTACCACAGTCTCTGTACCACACTTGCTCTGTACCAGTCTCTCTCCAAAACTTGCTCTGTACCACACTTCCTCTGTACCGCAGTCTCTGTACCACACACTCTGTACCATACTCTCTGTACCACACTTGCTCTATACCTAACTCTCTGTACCACACTCTCTGTACCACACTTGCTCGGTACCGCAGTCTCTGTACCACACTTGCTCTGTACCACACTTGCTCTGTACCACACTCTCTGTACCACACTCTCTGTACCACACTCTCTGTACCATACTGCTCTGTACCACAGTCTCTGTATCACACTTGCTCTGTACCACACTTGCTCTGTAAAACAGTCTCTGTACCACACTTGCTCTGTACCACAATTGCTCTGTACCACACTTGCTCTGTACCATACTTGCTCTGTACCACACTTGCTCTGTACCACACTTGCTCTGTACCACACTTGCTCTGTACCACACTAGTCTGTACCACACTTGCTCTCTACCAAGCCTCTGTTCCACACACGCTATGTACCACACTGCTCTGTACCACACTGCTCTGTACCACACTGCTCTGTACCACACTCTCTGTACCACACTCTCTGTACCACACTCTCTGTACCACACTCTCTGTACCACACTGCTCTGTGCCACACTGCTCTGTGCCACACTCTCTGTGCCACCCTTCTCTGTGCCACCCTTCTCTGTGTCACACTTGCTCTGTGCCACACTTGCTCTGTGCCACACTTGCTCTGTTCAACAATAAAATGTACCACACTCTCTGTACCACACTCTCTGTACCACACTCTCTGTACCACACTCTCTGTACCACACTTGCTCTGTCCCACACTCTCTGTCCCACACTCTCTGTCCCACATTTGCTCTGTACCAAACTCTCTGTAGCACATTTGCTCTGTACCACGCTCTCTGTACCATAATTGCTCTGTACCACGCTCTCTGTCCCACACTTGCTCTGTACCACACTTGCTCTGTACCACATTATGTACCATACTCTCTGTACCACAATTGCTCTGTACCACACTTGCTCTGTACCACACTTGCTCTCTACCAAGCCTCTGTACCACACTGCTCTGTACCACACACGCTATGTACCACACTACTCTGTACCACACTTGCTCTGTACCACACTTGCTCTGTACCACACTTGCTCTGTGCAACAATAAAATGTACCACACTCTCTGTACCACACTCTCTATACCACACTCTCTGTACCACACTCTCTGTACCACACTCTCTGTACCACACTCTCTGTACCACACTCTCTGTACCACACTCTCTGTACCACACTTGCTCTGTACCACACTCTCTGTACCACATTTGCTTTGTACCACGCTCTCTGTACCACATTATGTACCATACTCTCTGTACCACACTTGCTCTGTACCACACACTCTCTGTACCACGCTCTGTGCCACACTTTCTGTACCACACTTGCTCTGTACCACACTTGCTCTGTACCACACTTGCTCTGTCACACACTTGCTCTGTCACACACTCTCTGTCACACACTCTCTGTCACACACTCTCTGTGCAACAATAAAATGTACCACACTCTGGTACACACTCTATACCATACTGCTCTGTCCCACGCTCTCTATACCACGCTCTCTATACCATAATTGCTCTGTACCACACTCTCTGTCCCACACTTGCTCTGTACCACATTATGTACCATACTCTCTGTACCACACTTGCTCTGTACCATACTCTCTGTACCACAGTCTCTGTACCACACTTGCTCGGTACCGCAGTCTCTGTACCACACTTGCTCTGTACCATACTCTCTGTACCACAGTCTCTGTACCACACTTGCTCTGTACCATACTCTCTGTACCACACTTCCTCTGTTCCACACTTGCTCTGTACCACACTCGCTCTGTACCACACTCGCTCTGTACCACACTCGCTCTGTACCACACTCGCTCTGTAAAACAGTCTCTGTACTACACTTGCTCTGTGCCACCCTTCTCTGTGCCACCCTTCTCTGTGCCACCCTTCTCTGTGCCACCCTTCTCTGTGCCACATTTGCTCTGTACCACACTTGCTCTGTACCAAACTCTCTGTAGCACACTTGCTCTGTACCACACTCTCTGTACCACATTTGCTCTGTACCACGCTCTCTGTACCATAATTGCTTTGTACCACGCTCTCTGTCCCACACTTGCTCTGTACCACATTATGTACCATACTCTCTGTACCACACTGCTCTGTACCACACTCTCTGTACCACACTCTCTGTACCACACTCTCTGTACCACACTGCTCTGTGCCACACTGCTCTGTGCCACACTGCTCTGTGCCACACATGCTCTGTGCCACACTCTCTGTGCCACCCTTCTCTGTGCCACCCTTCTCTGTGCCACCCTTCTCTGTGCCACACTTGCTCTGTGCCACACTTGCTCTGTGCAACAATAAAATGTACCACACTCTCTGTACCACACTCTCTGTACCACACTTGCTCTGTCCCACACTTGCTCTGTCCCACACTTGCTCTGTCCCACATTTGCTCTGTACCAAACTCTCTGTAGCACATTTGCTCTGTAGCACGCTCTCATGACCATAATTGCTCTGTACCACGCTCTCTGTCCCACACTTGCTCTGTACCACACTTGCTCTGTACCACATTATGTACCATACTCTCTGTACCACAATTGCTCTGTACCACACTTGCTCTGTACCACACTAGTCTGTACCACACTTGCTCTCTACCAAGCCTCTGTACCACACTGCTCTGTACCACACACGCTATGTACCACACTGCTCTGTACCACACTTGCTCTGTACCACACTTGCTCTGTACCACACTTGCTCTGTGCAATAATAAAATGTACCACACTCTCTGTACCACACTCTCTGTACCACACTCTCTGTACCACACTCTCTGTACCACACTTGCTCTGTACCACACTTGCTCTGTACCACACTCTCTGTACCACATTTGCTTTGTACCACGCTCTCTGTACCACATTATGTACCATACTCTCTGTACCACACTTGCTCTGTACCACACACGCTCTGTACCACACACTCTCTGTACCACGCTCTGTGCCACACTTTCTGTACCACACTTGCTCTGTACCACACTTGCTCTGTACCACACTCTCTGTCACACACTCTCTGTCACACACTCTCTGTGCAACAATAAAATGTACCACACTCTGGTACACACTCTATACCATACTGCTCTGTCCCACGCTCTCTATACCACGCTCTCTATACCATAATTGCTCTGTACCACACTCTCTGTCCCACACTTGCTCTGTACCACATTATGTACCATACTCTCTGTACCACACTTGCTCTGTACCATACTCTCTGTACCACAGTCTCTGTACCACACTTGCTCTGTACCATACTCTCTGTACCACACTTCCTCTGTTCCACACTTCCTCTGTACCACACGTGCTCTGTACCACAGCCTCTGTACCACAGCCTCTGTACCACACTGCTCTGTACCATACTCGCTCTGTACCACACTCGCTCTGTACCACACTCGCTCTGTAAAACACTCTCTGTACCACATTTGCTCTGTACCACGCTCTCTGTACCATAATTGCTTTGTACCACGCTCTCTGTCCCACACTTGCTCTGTACCACATTATGTACCATACTCTCTGTATCACACTTGCTCTGTACCACAGTCTCTGTACCACACTTGCTCTGTACCAGTCTCTCTCCAAAACTTGCTCTGTACCGCAGTCTCTGTACCACACACTCTGTACCATACTCTCTGTACCACACTTGCTCTGTACCACACTTGCTCTGTACCTAACTCTCTGTACCACACTTGCTCTGTACCTAACTCTCTGTACCACACTCTCTGTACCACACTTGCTCGGTACCGCAGTCTCTGTACCACACTTGCTCTGTACCACACTTGCTCTGTACCACACTCTCTGTACCACACTCTCTGTACCACACTCTCTGTACCATACTGCTCTGTACCACAGTCTCTGTATCACACTTGCTCTGTACCACACTTGCTCTGTAAAACAGTCTCTGTACCACACTTGCTCTGTACCACAATTGCTCTGTACCACACTTGCTCTGTACCATACTCTCTGTACCACACTTGCTCTGTACCAGTCTCTGTACCACACTTGCTCTGTACCACACTTGCTCTGTACCACACTTGCTCTGTACCACACTAGTCTGTACCACACTTGCTCTCTACCAAGCCTCTGTACAACACTTGCTCTGTTCCACACACGCTATGTACCACACTGCTCTGTACCACACTGCACTGTACCACACTGCTCTGTGCCACACTCTCTGTACCACACTCTCTGTACCACACTGCTCTGTGCCACACATGCTCTGTGCCACACATGCTCTGTGCCACACTCTGTGCCACCCTTCTCTGTGCCACACTTGCTCTGTGCCACACTTGCTCTGTGCAACAATAAAATGTACCACACTCTCTGTACCACACTCTCTGTACCACACTCTCTGTACCACACTCTCTGTACCACACTTGCTCTGTACCACACTTGCTCTGTACCACACTTGCTCTGTACCACACTTGCTCTGTCCCACACTCTCTGTCCCACACTCTCTGTCCCACATTTGCTCTGTACCAAACTCTCTGTAGCACATTTGCTCTGTACCACGCTCTCTGTACCATAATTGCTCTGTACCACGCTCTCTGTCCCACACTTGCTCTGTACCACACTTGCTCTGTACCACATTATGTACCATACTCTCTGTACCACAATTGCTCTGTACCAGTCTCTGTACCACACTTGCTCTGTACCACACTTGCTCTGTACCACACTTGTCTGTACCACACTAGTCTGTACCACACTTGCTCTCTACCAAGCCTCTGTACCACACTGCTCTGTACAACACTTGCTCTGTTCCACACACGCTATGTACCACACTGCTCCGTACCACACTTGCTCCGTACCACACTTGCTCTGTACCACACTCTCTATAACACACTTGCTCTGTAACACAGTCTCTGTACCACACTTGCTCTGTGCAACAATAAAATGTACCACACTCTCTGTACCACACTCTCTGTACCACACTCTCTGTACCACATTTGCTCTGTACCACACTCTCTGTACCACATTTGCTTTGTACCACGCTCTCTGTACCACATTATGTACCATACTCTCTGTACCACACTTGCTCTGTACCACACACGCTCTGTACCACACACTCTCTGTACCACGCTCTGTGCCACACGCTCTGTGCCACACTTTCTGTACCACACTTGCTCTGTACCACACTTGCTCTGTCACACACTCTCTGTCACACACTCTCTGTGCAACAATAAAATGTACCACACTCTCTGTACCACACTACTCTGTAAAACACTTGCTCTGTACCACACTCTCTGTACCACACTCTCTGTACCACACTTGCCCTGTACCACACTTGCCCTGTACCACACTTGCCCTGTACCACACTCTCTGTCACACACTCTCTGTCACACACTCTCTGTCACACACTCTCTGTGCAACAATAAAATGTACCACACTCTCTATACCATACTGCTCTGTCCCACACTCTCTGTACCACATTTGCTCTGTTCCAAACTCTCTGTAGCACACTTGCTCGGTACCGCAGTCTCTGTACCACACTTGCTCTGTACCACACTTGCTCTGTACCACACTTGCTCTGTACCACACTTGCTCTGTAAAACAGGCTCTGTACCACACTTGCTCTGTACCACACTTGCTCTGTACCACACTTGCTCTGTACCACACACTCTGTAAAACAGTCTCTGTACTACACTTGCACTGTACCACACATGCTCTGTGCCACCCTTCTCTGTGCCACATGCTCTGTGCCACACTTGCTCTGTGCCACACTTGCTCTGTGCCACACTCTCTGTCACATACTCTCTGTCACATACTCTCTGTGCAACAATAAAATGTACCACACTCTGTACCACACTCTCTATACCATACTGCTCTGTACCACACTTGCTCTGTACCACACTCTCTGTACCACACTCTCTGTACCATACTGCTCTGTACCACAGTCTCTGTATCACACTTGCTCTGTACCACACTTGCTCTGTAAAACAGTCTCTGTACCACACTTGCTCTGTACCACAATTGCTCTGTACCACACTTGCTCTGTACCATACTCTCTGTACCACACTTGCTCTGTACCAGTCTCTGTTCCACACTTGCTCTGTACCACACTTGCTCTGTACCACACTTGCTCTGTACCACACTAGTCTGTACCACACTAGTCTGTACCACACTTGCTCTCTACCAAGCCTCTGTACAACACTTGCTCTGTTCCACACACGCTATGTACCACACTGCTCTGTACCACACTGCTCTGTACCACACTGCTCTGTACCACACTCTCTGTACCACACTCTCTGTACCACACTCTCTGTACCACACATGCTCTGTGCAACACTCTCTGTGCCACCCTTCTCTGTGTCACACTTGCTCTGTGCCACACTTGCTCTGTGCAACAATAAAATGTACCACACTCTCTGTACCACACTCTCTGTACCACACTCTCTGTACCACACTTGCTCTGTCCCACACTCTCTGTCCCACATTTGCTCTGTACCAAACTCTCTGTAGCACATTTGCTCTGTACCACGCTCTCTGTACCATAATTGCTCTGTACCACGCTCTCTGTCCCACACTTGCTCTGTACCACACTTGCTCTGTACCACATTATGTACCATACTCTCTGTACCACAATTGCTCTGTACCACAATTGCTCTGTACCATACTCTCTGTACCACACTTGCTCTGTACCAGTCTCTGTACCACACTTGCTCTGTACCACACTTGCTCTGTACCACACTTGCTCTCTACAAAGCCTCTGTACCACACTGCTCTGTACAACACTTGCTCTGTTCCACACACGCTATGTACCACACTTGCTCTGTACCACACTTGCTCTGTACCACACTTGCTCTGTACCACACTCTCTATAACACACTTGCTCTGTAACACAGTCTCTGTACCACACTTGCTCTGTGCAACAATAAAATGTACCACACTCTCTGTACCACACTCTCTGTACCACACTCTCTGTACCACACTCTCTGTACCACATTTGCTCTGTACCACACTTGCTCTGTACCACACTTGCTCTGTACCACACTCTCTGTACCATATTTGTTTTGTACCACGCTCTCTGTACCACATTATGTACCATACTCTCTGTACCACACTTGCTCTGTACCACACACGCTCTGTACCACACACTCTCTGTACCACGCTCTGTGCCACACGCTCTGTGCCACACTTGCTCTGTACCACACTCTCTATAACACACTTGCTCTGTAACACAGTCTCTGTACCACACTTGCTCTGTGCAACAATAAAATGTACCACACTCTCTGTACCACACTCTCTGTACCACACTCTCTGTACCACACTTGCTCTGTACCACACTTGCTCTGTACCACACTTGCTCTGTACCACACTTGCTCTGTACCACACTCTCTGTGCAACAATAAAATGTACCACACTCTGGTACACACTCTATACCATACTGCTCTGTCCCACGCTCTCTATACCACGCTCTCTATACCACGCTCTCTATACCATAATTGCTCTGTACCACACTCTCTGTCCCACACTTGCTCTGTACCACATTATGTACCATACTCTCTGTACCACACTTGCTCTGTACCATACTCTCTGTACCACAGTCTCTGTACCACACTTGCTCGGTACCGCAGTCTCTGTACCACACTTGCTCTGTACCATACTCTCTGTACCACAGTCTCTGTACCACACTTGCTCTGTACCATACTCTCTGTACCACACTTCCTCTGTTCCACACTTGCTCTGTACCACACTGCTCTGTACCACACTTGCTCTGTACCACACTTGCTCTGTACCACAGCCTCTGTACCACAGCCTCTGTACCACAGCCTCTGTACCACACTGCTCTGTACCATACTCGCTCTGTACCACACTCGCTCTGTACCACACTCGCTCTGTAAAACAGTCTCTGTACTACACTTGCTCTGTGCCACCCTTCTCTGTGCCACCCTTCTCTGTGCCACCCTTCTCTGTGCCACCCTTCTCTGTGCCACCCTTCTCTGTGCCACCCTTCTCTGTGCCACATTTGCTCTGTACCACACTTGCTCTGTACCAAACTCTCTGTAGCACACTTGCTCTGTACCACACTCTCTGTACCACATTTGCTCTGTACCACGCTCTCTGTACCATAATTGCTTTGTACCATGCTCTCTGTCCCACACTTGCTCTGTACCACATTATGTACCATACTCTCTGTATCACACTTGCTCTGTACCACAGTCTCTGTACCACACTTGCTCTGTACCAGTCTCTCTCCAAAACTTGCTCTGTACCACACTTCCTCTGTACCGCAGTCTCTGTACCACACACTCTGTACCATACTCTCTGTACCACACTTGCTCTGTACCACACTTGCTCTGTACCTAACTCTCTGTACCACACTCTCTGTACCACACTTGCTCGGTACCGCAGTCTCTGTACCACACTTGCTCTGTACCACACTTGCTCTGTACCACACTTGCTCTGTACCACACTTGCTCTGTACCACACTCTCTGTACCACACTCTCTGTACCATACTGCTCTGTACCACAGTCTCTGTATCACACTTGCTCTGTACCACACTTGCTCTGTAAAACAGTCTCTGTACCACACTTGCTCTGTACCACAATTGCTCTGTACCACACTTGCTCTGTACCATACTTGCTCTGTACCACACTTGCTCTGTACCACACTTGCTCTGTACCAGTCTCTGTACCACACTTGCTCTGTACCACACTTGCTCTGTACCACACTTGCTCTGTACCACACTAGTCTGTACCACACTTGCTCTCTACCAAGCCTCTGTTCCACACACGCTATGTACCACACTGCTCTGTACCACACTGCTCTGTACCACACTGCTCTGTACCACACTCTCTGTACCACACTCTCTGTACCACACTCTCTGTACCACACTCTCTGTACCACACTGCTCTGAGCCACACATGCTCTGTGCCACACATGCTCTGTGCCACACTCTCTGTGCCACCCTTCTCTGTGCCACCCTTCTCTGCGTCACACTTGCTCTGTGCCACACTTGCTCTGTGCCACACTTGCTCTGTTCAACAATAAAATGTACCACACTCTCTGTACCACACTCTCTGTACCACACTCTCTGTACCACACTCTCTGTACCACACTTGCTCTGTCCCACACTCTCTGTCCCACACTCTCTGTCCCACATTTGCTCTGTACCAAACTCTCTGTAGCACATTTGCTCTGTACCACGCTCTCTGTACCATAATTGCTCTGTACCACGCTCTCTGTCCCACACTTGCTCTGTACCACACTTGCTCTGTACCACATTATGTACCATACTCTCTGTACCACAATTGCTCTGTACCACACTTGCTCTGTACCACACTTGCTCTCTACCAAGCCTCTGTACCACACTGCTCTGTACCACACACGCTATGTACCACACTACTCTGTACCACACTTGCTCTGTACCACACTTGCTCTGTACCACACTTGCTCTGTGCAACAATAAAATGTACCACACTCTCTATACCACACTCTCTGTACCACACTCTCTGTACCACACTCTCTGTACCACACTCTCTGTACCACACTTGCTCTGTACCACACTTGCTCTGTACCACACTCTCTGTACCACATTTGCTTTGTACCACGCTCTCTGTACCACATTATGTACCATACTCTCTGTACCACACTTGCTCTGTACCACACACTCTCTGTACCACGCTCTGTGCCACACGCTCTGTGCCACACTTTCTGTACCACACTTGCTCTGTACCACACTTGCTCTGTACCACACTTGCTCTGTCACACACTCTCTGTCACACACTCTCTGTGCAACAATAAAATGTACCACACTCTGGTACACACTCTATACCATACTGCTCTGTCCCACGCTCTCTATACCACGCTCTCTATACCATAATTGCTCTGTACCACACTCTCTGTCCCACACTTGCTCTGTACCACATTATGTACCATACTCTCTGTACCACACTTGCTCTGTACCATACTCTCTGTACCACAGTCTCTGTACCACACTTGCTCGGTACCGCAGTCTCTGTACCACACTTGCTCTGTACCATACTCTCTGTACCACAGTCTCTGTACCACACTTGCTCTGTACCATACTCTCTGTACCACACTTCCTCTGTTCCACACTTGCTCTGTACCACACTTGCTCTGTACCACACTCGCTCTGTACCACACTCGCTCTGTACCACACTCGCTCTGTAAAACAGTCTCTGTACTACACTTGCTCTGTGCCACCCTTCTCTGTGCCACCCTTCTCTGTGCCACCCTTCTCTGTGCCACCCTTCTCTGTGCCACATTTGCTCTGTACCACACTTGCTCTGTACCACACTTGCTCTGTAGCACACTTGCTCTGTACCACACTCTCTGTACCACATTTGCTCTGTACCACGCTCTCTGTACCATAATTGCTTTGTACCACGCTCTCTGTCCCACACTTGCTCTGTACCACATTATGTACCATACTCTCTGTACCACACTGCTCTGTACCACACTCTCTGTACCACACTCTCTGTACCACACTCTCTGTACCACACTGCTCTGTGCCACACTGCTCTGTGCCACACTGCTCTGTGCCACACATGCTCTGTGCCACACTCTCTGTGCCACCCTTCTCTGTGCCACCCTTCTCTGTGCCACACATGCTCTGTGCCACACTTGCTCTGTGCAACAATAAAATGTACCACACTCTCTGTACCACACTCTCTGTACCACACTTGCTCTGTCCCACACTTGCTCTGTCCCACACTTGCTCTGTCCCACATTTGCTCTGTACCAAACTCTCTGTAGCACATTTGCTCTGTAGCACGCTCTCATGACCATAATTGCTCTGTACCACGCTCTCTGTCCCACACTTGCTCTGTACCACACTTGCTCTGTACCACATTATGTACCATACTCTCTGTACCACAATTGCTCTGTACCACACTTGCTCTGTACCACACTAGTCTGTACCACACTTGCTCTCTACCAAGCCTCTGTACCACACTGCTCTGTACCACACACGCTATGTACCACACTGCTCTGTACCACACTTGCTCTGTACCACACTTGCTCTGTACCACACTTGCTCTGTGCAATAATAAAATGTACCACACTCTCTGTACCACACTCTCTGTACCACACTCTCTGTACCACACTTGCTCTGTACCACACTTGCTCTGTACCACACTCTCTGTACCACATTTGCTTTGTACCACGCTCTCTGTACCACATTATGTACCATACTCTCTGTACCACACTTGCTCTGTACCACACACGCTCTGTACCACACACTCTCTGTACCACGCTCTGTGCCACACGCTCTGTGCCACACTTTCTGTACCACACTTGCTCTGTACCACACTTGCTCTGTACCACACTCTCTGTCACACACTCTCTGTCACACACTCTCTGTCACACACTCTCTGTGCAACAATAAAATGTACCACACTCTGGTACACACTCTATACCATACTGCTCTGTCCCACGCTCTCTATACCACGCTCTCTATACCATAATTGCTCTGTACCACACTCTCTGTCCCACACTTGCTCTGTACCACATTATGTACCATACTCTCTGTACCACACTTGCTCTGTACCATACTCTCTGTACCACAGTCTCTGTACCACACTTGCTCTGTACCATACTCTCTGTACCACACTTCCTCTGTTCCACACTTCCTCTGTACCACACGTGCTCTGTACCACAGCCTCTGTACCACAGCCTCTGTACCACACTGCTCTGTACCATACTCGCTCTGTACCACACTCGCTCTGTACCACACTCGCTCTGTAAAACACTCTCTGTACCACATTTGCTCTGTACCACGCTCTCTGTACCATAATTGCTTTGTACCACGCTCTCTGTCCCACACTTGCTCTGTACCACATTATGTACCATACTCTCTGTATCACACTTGCTCTGTACCACAGTCTCTGTACCACACTTGCTCTGTACCAGTCTCTCTCCAAAACTTGCTCTGTACCGCAGTCTCTGTACCACACACTCTGTACCATACTCTCTGTACCACACTTGCTCTGTACCACACTTGCTCTGTACCTAACTCTCTGTACCACACTTGCTCTGTACCTAACTCTCTGTACCACACTCTCTGTACCACACTTGCTCGGTACCGCAGTCTCTGTACCACACTTGCTCTGTACCACACTTGCTCTGTACCACACTCTCTGTACCACACTCTCTGTACCACACTCTCTGTACCACACTCTCTGTACCACACTCTCTGTACCATACTGCTCTGTACCACAGTCTCTGTATCACACTTGCTCTGTACCACACTTGCTCTGTAAAACAGTCTCTGTACCACACTTGCTCTGTACCACAATTGCTCTGTACCACAATTGCTCTGTACCATACTCTCTGTACCACACTTGCTCTGTACCAGTCTCTGTACCACACTTGCTCTGTACCACACTTGCTCTGTACCACACTTGCTCTGTACCACACTAGTCTGTACCACACTTGCTCTCTACCAAGCCTCTGTACAACACTTGCTCTGTTCCACACACGCTATGTACCACACTGCTCTGTACCACACTGCACTGTACCACACTGCTCTGTGCCACACTCTCTGTACCACACTCTCTGTACCACACTGCTCTGTGCCACACTGCTCTGTGCCACACATGCTCTGTGCCACACTCTGTGCCACCCTTCTCTGTGCCACCCTTCTCTGTGCCACACTTGCTCTGTGCCACACTTGCTCTGTGCAACAATAAAATGTACCACACTCTCTGTACCACACTCTCTGTACCACACTCTCTGTACCACACTCTCTGTACCACACTTGCTCTGTACCACACTTGCTCTGTACCACACTTGCTCTGTACCACACTTGCTCTGTCCCACACTCTCTGTCCCACATTTGCTCTGTACCAAACTCTCTGTAGCACATTTGCTCTGTACCACGCTCTCTGTACCATAATTGCTCTGTACCACGCTCTCTGTCCCACACTTGCTCTGTACCACACTTGCTCTGTACCACATTATGTACCATACTCTCTGTACCACAATTGCTCTGTACCAGTCTCTGTACCACACTTGCTCTGTACCACACTTGCTCTGTACCACACTTGTCTGTACCACACTAGTCTGTACCACACTTGCTCTCTACCAAGCCTCTGTACCACACTGCTCTGTACAACACTTGCTCTGTTCCACACACGCTATGTACCACACTGCTCCGTACCACACTTGCTCCGTACCACACTTGCTCTGTACCACACTCTCTATAACACACTTGCTCTGTAACACAGTCTCTGTACCACACTTGCTCTGTGCAACAATAAAATGTACCACACTCTCTGTACCACACTCTCTGTACCACACTCTCTGTACCACATTTGCTTTGTACCACGCTCTCTGTACCACATTATGTACCATACTCTCTGTACCACACTTGCTCTGTACCACACACGCTCTGTACCACACACTCTCTGTACCACGCTCTGTGCCACACGCTCTGTGCCACACTTTCTGTACCACACTTGCTCTGTACCACACTTGCTCTGTCACACACTCTCTGTCACACACTCTCTGTGCAACAATAAAATGTACCACACTCTCTGTACCACACTACTCTGTAAAACACTTGCTCTGTACCACACTCTCTGTACCACACTCTCTGTACCACACTTGCCCTGTACCACACTTGCCCTGTACCACACTTGCCCTGTACCACACTTGCCCTGTACCACACTCTCTGTCACACACTCTCTGTCACACACTCTCTGTCACACACTCTCTGTGCAACAATAAAATGTACCACACTCTCTATACCATACTGCTCTGTCCCACACTCTCTGTACCACATTTGCTCTGTTCCAAACTCTCTGTAGCACACTTGCTCGGTACCGCAGTCTCTGTACCACACTTGCTCTGTACCACACTTGCTCTGTACCACACTTGCTCTGTAAAACAGGCTCTGTACCACACTTGCTCTGTACCACACTTGCTCTGTACCACACTTGCTCTGTACCACACACTCTGTAAAACAGTCTCTGTACTACACTTGCACTGTACCACACATGCTCTGTGCCACCCTTCTCTGTGCCACATGCTCTGTGCCACACTTGCTCTGTGCCACACTTGCTCTGTGCCACACTCTCTGTCACATACTCTCTGTCACATACTCTCTGTGCAACAATAAAATGTACCACACTCTGTACCACACTCTCTATACCATACTGCTCTGTACCACACTTGCTCTGTACCACACTCTCTGTACCACACTCTCTGTACCATACTGCTCTGTACCACAGTCTCTGTATCACACTTGCTCTGTACCACACTTGCTCTGTAAAACAGTCTCTGTACCACACTTGCTCTGTACCACAATTGCTCTGTACCACACTTGCTCTGTACCATACTCTCTGTACCACACTTGCTCTGTACCAGTCTCTGTACCACACTTGCTCTGTACCACACTTGCTCTGTACCACACTAGTCTGTACCACACTAGTCTGTACCACACTTGCTCTCTACCAAGCCTCTGTACAACACTTGCTCTGTTCCACACACGCTATGTACCACACTGCTCTGTACCACACTGCTCTGTACCACACTGCTCTGTACCACACTCTCTGTACCACACTCTCTGTACCACACTCTCTGTACCACACATGCTCTGTGCCACACTCTCTGTGCCACCCTTCTCTGTGTCACACTTGCTCTGTGCCACACTTGCTCTGTGCCACACTTGCTCTGTGCAACAATAAAATGTACCACACTCTCTGTACCACACTCTCTGTACCACACTCTCTGTACCACACTTGCTCTGTCCCACACTCTCTGTCCCACATTTGCTCTGTACCACGCTCTCTGTCCCACACTTGCTCTGTACCACACTTGCTCTGTACCACATTATGTACCATACTCTCTGTACCACAATTGCTCTGTACCACAATTGCTCTGTACCATACTCTCTGTACCACACTTGCTCTGTACCAGTCTCTGTACCACACTTGCTCTGTACCACACTTGCTCTGTACCACACTTGCTCTCTACAAAGCCTCTGTACCACACTGCTCTGTACAACACTTGCTCTGTTCCACACACGCTATGTACCACACTTGCTCTGTACCACACTTGCTCTGTACCACACTTGCTCTGTACCACACTCTCTGTACCATATTTGTTTTGTACCACGCTCTCTGTACCACATTATGTACCATACTCTCTGTACCACACTTGCTCTGTACCACACACGCTCTGTACCACACACTCTCTGTACCACGCTCTGTGCCACACGCTCTGTGCCACACTTGCTCTGTACCACACTCTCTATAACACACTTGCTCTGTAACACAGTCTCTGTACCACACTTGCTCTGTGCAACAATAAAATGTACCACACTCTCTGTACCACACTCTCTGTACCACACTCTCTGTACCACACTTGCTCTGTACCACACTTGCTCTGTACCACACTTGCTCTGTACCACACTCTCTGTGCAACAATAAAATGTACCACACTCTGGTACACACTCTATACCATACTGCTCTGTCCCACGCTCTCTATACCACGCTCTCTATACCACGCTCTCTATACCATAATTGCTCTGTACCACACTCTCTGTCCCACACTTGCTCTGTACCACATTATGTACCATACTCTCTGTACCACACTTGCTCTGTACCATACTCTCTGTACCACAGTCTCTGTACCACACTTGCTCGGTACCGCAGTCTCTGTACCACACTTGCTCTGTACCATACTCTCTGTACCACAGTCTCTGTACCACACTTGCTCTGTACCATACTCTCTGTACCACACTTCCTCTGTTCCACACTTGCTCTGTACCACACTGCTCTGTACCACACTTGCTCTGTACCACACTTGCTCTGTACCACAGCCTCTGTACCACAGCCTCTGTACCACAGCCTCTGTACCACACTGCTCTGTACCATACTCGCTCTGTACCACACTCGCTCTGTACCACACTCGCTCTGTAAAACAGTCTCTGTACTACACTTGCTCTGTGCCACCCTTCTCTGTGCCACCCTTCTCTGTGCCACCCTTCTCTGTGCCACCCTTCTCTGTGCCACCCTTCTCTGTGCCACCCTTCTCTGTGCCACATTTGCTCTGTACCACACTTGCTCTGTACCAAACTCTCTGTAGCACACTTGCTCTGTACCACACTCTCTGTACCACATTTGCTCTGTACCACGCTCTCTGTACCATAATTGCTTTGTACCATGCTCTCTGTCCCACACTTGCTCTGTACCACATTATGTACCATACTCTCTGTATCACACTTGCTCTGTACCACAGTCTCTGTACCACACTTGCTCTGTACCAGTCTCTCTCCAAAACTTGCTCTGTACCACACTTCCTCTGTACCGCAGTCTCTGTACCACACACTCTGTACCATACTCTCTGTACCACACTTGCTCTGTACCACACTTGCTCTGTACCTAACTCTCTGTACCACACTCTCTGTACCACACTTGCTCGGTACCGCAGTCTCTGTACCACACTTGCTCTGTACCACACTTGCTCTGTACCACACTCTGTACCACACTCTCTGTACCAGTCTCTCTCCAAAACTTGCTCTGTACCACACTTCCTCTGTACCGCAGTCTCTGTACCACACACTCTGTACCATACTCTCTGTACCACACTTGCTCTGTACCACACTTGCTCTGTACCTAACTCTCTGTACCACACTCTCTGTACCACACTTGCTCGGTACCGCAGTCTCTGTACCACACTCTCTGTACCATACTGCTCTGTACCATACTGCTCTGTATCACACTTGCTCTGTACCACACTTGCTCTGTAAAACAGTCTCTGTACCACACTTGCTCTGTACCACAATTGCTCTGTACCACACTTGCTCTGTACCATACTCTCTGTACCACACTTGCTCTGTACCAGTCTCTGTACCACACTTGCTCTGTACCACACTTGCTCTGTACCACACTAGTCTGTACCACACTAGTCTGTACCACACTTGCTCTCTACCAAGCCTCTGTTCCACACACGCTCTGTACCACACTCTCTGTACCACACTCTCTGTACCACACTCTCTGTACCACACTCTCTGTACCACACTCTCTGTGCCACACTCTCTGTGCCACACTCTCTGTGCCACACTGCTCTGTGCCACACATGCTCTGTGCCACACTCTCTGTGCCACCCTTCTCTGTGTCACACTTGCTCTGTGCCACACTTGCTCTGTGCCACACTTGCTCTGTGCCACACTTGCTCTGTGCAACAATAAAATGTACCACACTCTCTGTACCACACTCTCTGTACCACACTCTCTGTACCACACTTGCTCTGTCCCACACTCTCTGTCCCACACTCTCTGTCCCACATTTGCTCTGTACCAAACTCTCTGTAGCACATTTGCTCTGTACCACGCTCTCTGTACCATAATTGCTCTGTACCACGCTCTCTGTACCACACTGCTCTGTACCACACACGCTATGTACCACACTGCTCTGTACCACACTTGCTCTGTACCACACTTGCTCTGTGCAACAATAAAATGTACCACACTCTCTGTACCACACTCTCTGTACCACACTCTCTGTACCACACTTGCTCTGTACCACACTTGCTCTGTACCACACTTGCTCTGTACCACATTTGCTTTGTACCACGCTCTCTGTACCACATTATGTACCATACTCTCTGTACCACACTTGCTCTGTACCACACACGCTCTGTACCACACACGCTCTGTGCCACACGCTCTGTACCACACTTGCTCTGTACCACACTTGCTCTGTCACACACTCTCTGTCACACACTCTCTGTCACACACTCTCTGTCACACACTCTCTGTGCAACAATAAAATGTACCACACTCTGGTACACACTCTATACCATACTGCTCTGTCCCATGCTCTCTATACCACGCTCTCTATACCATAATTGCTCTGTACCACACTCTCTGTCCCACACTTGCTCTGTACCACATTATGTACCATACTCTCTGTACCACACTTGCTCTGTACCATACTCTCTGTACCACAGTCTCTGTACCACACTTGCTCGGTACCGCAGTCTCTGTACCACACTTGCTCTGTACCATACTCTCTGTACCACAGTCTCTGTACCACACTTGCTCTGTACCATACTCTCTGTACCACACTTCCTCTGTTCCACACTTGCTCTGTACCACACTTGCTCTGTACCACAGCCTCTGTACCACACTGCTCTGTACCACACTGCTCTGTACCACACTCGCTCTGTACCACACTCGCTCTGTAAAACAGTCTCTGTACTACACTTGCTCTGTGCCACCCTTCTCTGTGCCACCCTTCTCTGTGCCACCCTTCTCTGTGCCACATTTGCTCTGTACCACACTTGCTCTGTACCAAACTCTCTGTAGCACACTTGCTCTGTACCACACTCTCTGTACCACATTTGCTCTGTACCACGCTCTCTGTACCATAATTGCTTTGTACCACGCTCTCTGTCCCACACTTGCTCTGTACCACATTATGTACCATACTCTCTGTACCACACTGCTCTGTACCACACTGCTCTGTACCACACTCTCTGTACCACACTCTCTGTACCACACTGCTCTGTGCCACACTGCTCTGTGCCACACATGCTCTGTGCCCCCTTCTCTGTGCCACCCTTCTCTGTGCCACACTTGCTCTGTGCCACACTTGCTCTGTGCCACACTTGCTCTGTGCCACACTTGCTCTGTGCAACAATAAAATGCACCACACTCTCTGTACCACACTTGCTCTGTACCATACTCTCTGTACCACAGTCTCTGTACCACACTTGCTCGGTACCGCAGTCTCTGTACCACACTTGCTCTGTACCATACTCTCTGTACCACAGTCTCTGTACCACACTTGCTCTGTACCACAGCCTCTGTACCACAGCCTCTGTACCACAGCCTCTGTACCACACTGCTCTGTACCACACTGCTCTGTACCACACTGCTCTGTACCATACTCGCTCTGTACCACACTCGCTCTGTACCACACTCGCTCTGTCAAACAGTCTCTGTACTACACTTGCTCTGTGCCACCCTTCTCTGTGCCACCCTTCTCTGTGCCACCCTTCTCTGTGCCACATTTGCTCTGTACCACACTTGCTCTGTACCAAACTCTCTGTAGCACACTTGCTCTGTACTACACTCTCTGTACCACATTTGCTCTGTACCACGCTCTCTGTACCATAATTGCTTTGTACCACGCTCTCTGTCCCACACTTGCTCTGTACCACATTATGTACCATACTCTCTGTACCACACTCTCTGTACCACACTCTCTGTACCACACTCTCTGTACCACACTGCTCTGTGCCACACTGCTCTGTGCCACACTGCTCTGTGCCACACATGCTCTGTGCCACACTCTCTGTGCCACCCTTCTCTGTGTCACACTTGCTCTGTGCCACACTTGCTCTGTGCCACACTTGCTCTGTGCAACAATAAAATGTACCACACTGCTCTGTACCACACTTGCTCAGTAGCACGCTCTGTGCCGCACGCTCTGTGCCGCACTCGCTCTGTGCCGCACTCGCTCTGTGCCGCACTCGCTCTGTGCCGCACTCGCTCTGTGCCGCACTCGCTCTGTACCACAATCTCTGTACCACACTGCTCTCTCCCACACTACTCTGTGCCACACTTGCTCTGTACCACAGTCTCTGTACCACGCTGCTCTCTCCCACACTACTCTGTGCCACACAGCTCTGTACCACACTTGCTCTGTACCACACTCTCTGTGCCACACTTGCTCTGTGCCACACTTGCTCTGTGCCACACTTGCTCTGTGCCACACTGCTCTGTACCACACTGCTCTGTACCACATTTGCTCTGTACCACACTACTCTGTACAACAATCTCTGTACCACATTCTTTACCACACTCTCTGTACCACACTTGCTCTGTACCACACTTGCTCTGTACCATACTCTCTGTACCACAGTCTCTGTAGCACACTTGCTCTGTACCAGTCTCTGTACCACACTTGCTCCGTACCTAACTCTCTGTACCACACTTGCTCTGTACCACACTTGCTCTGTACCACACTTGCTCTGCAGCACGCTCTGTACCACACTCTCTGTCACACACTATCTGTGCAACAATAAAATGTACCACACTCTCTGTACCACACTCTCTGTACCACACTTGCTCTGTGCCACACTTGCTCTGTGCCACATTCTTTACCACACTCTCTGTACCACACTTGCTCTGTACTATACTTGCTCTGTACCATACTCTCTGTACCACAGTCTCTGTACCACACTTGCTCTGTACCAGTCTCTGTACCACACTTGCTCCGTACCTAACTCTCTGTACCACACTTGCTCTGTACCACACTTGCTCTGTACCAGTCTATGTACCACACTTGCTCCGTACCTAACTCTCTGTACCACACTTGCTCTGTACCACACTTGCTCTGTACCACAGTCTTTGTGCCACACTTGCTCTGTACCACACACTCTGTACCACACTTGCTCTGTACCACACTTGCTCCGTACCACACTTGCTCCGTACCACACTTGCTCCGTACCACACTTGCTCCGTACCACACTCTCTGTGTAACAATAAAATGTACCACACTCTCTGTACCACACTCTCTATACCATACTACTCTGTCCCACACTCTCTTTACCACATTTACTGTGCACCACACTTGCTCTGTACCAAACTCTCTGTAGCACACTTGCTCTCTACCACATTTGCTCTGTCCCACACTCTCTGTACCACATTTACTCTGCACCACACTTGCTCTATACCAAACTCTCTGTAGCAAACTTGCTCTCTACCACACTTGCTCTGTGCAACAATAAAATGTACCACACTCTCTGTACCACACTCTCTGTACCACACTCTCTGTACCACACTTGCTCTGTACCACACTTGCTCTGTACCACACTTGCTCTGTACCACACTTGCTCTGTACCACACTCTCTGTACCACATTTGCTTTGTACCACGCTCTCTGTACCACATTATGTACCATACTCTCTGTACCACACTTGCTCTGTACCACACACGCTCTGTACCACACACGCTCTGTACCACGCTCTGTGCCACACGCTCTGTGCCACACTTTCTGTACCACACTTGCTCTGTACCACACTTGCTCTGTCACACACTCTCTGTCACACACTCTCTGTCACACACTCTCTGTGCAACAATAAAATGTACCACACTCTGGTACACACTCTATACCATACTGCTCTGTCCCACGCTCTCTATACCACGCTCTCTATACCATAATTGCTCTGTACCACACTCTCTGTCCCACACTTGCTCTGTACCACATTATGTACCATACTCTCTGTACCACACTTGCTCTGTACCATACTCTCTATACCACAGTCTCTGTACCACACTTGCTCGGTACCGCAGTCTCTGTACCACACTTGCTCTGTACCATACTCTCTGTACCACACTTGCTCTGTACCATACTCTCTGTACCACACTTCCTCTGTTCCACACTTGCTCTGTACCACACTTGCTCTGTACCACAGCCTCTGTACCACAGCCTCTGTACCACAGCCTCTGTACCACACTGCTCTGTACCACACTGCTCTGTACCACACTGCTCTGTACCACACTCGCTCTGTAAAACAGTCTCTGTACTACACTTGCTCTGTCCCACACTCTCTGTCCCACACTCTCTGTCCCACACTCTCTGTCCCACACTCTCTGTCCCACACTCTCTGTCCCACACTTGCTCTGTACCAAACTCTCTGTAGCACACTTGCTCTGTACCACACTCTCTGTACCACACTCTCTGTACCACACTCTCTGTACCACATTTGCTCTGTACCATACTCTCTGTACCACAGTCTCTGTACCACACACGCTATGTACCACACACGCTATGTACCACACTTGCTCTGTACCACACTTGCTCTGTACCACACTTGCTCTGTGCAACAATAAAATGTACCACACTCTCTGTACCACACTCTCTGTACCACACTTGCTCTGTACCACACTTGCTCTGTACCACACTTGCTCTGTACCACACTTGCTCTGTACCACATTTGCTTTGTACCACGCTCTCTGTACCACATTATGTACCATACTCTCTGTACCACGCTCTGTGCCACACTTTCTGTACCACACTTGCTCTGTACCACACTTGCTCTGTCACACACTCTCTGTGCCACCCTTCTCTGTGCCACCCTTCTCTGTGTCACACTTGCTCTGTGCCACACTTGCTCTGTGCCACACTTGCTCTGTGCAACAATAAAATGTACCACACTCTCTGTACCACACTCTCTGTACCACACTCTCTGTACCACACACGCTCTGTACCACACACTCTCTGTACCACGCTCTGTGCCACACTTTCTGTACCACACTTGCTCTGTACCACACTTGCTCTGTCACACACTCTCTGTGCCACCCTTCTCTGTGCCACCCTTCTCTGTGTCACACTTGCTCTGTGCCACACTTGCTCTGTGCCACACTTGCTCTGTGCAACAATAAAATGTACCACACTCTCTGTACCACACTCTCTGTACCACACTTGCTCTGTACCACACTTGCTCTGTACCACACTTGCTCTGTACCACACTTGCTCTGTACCACATTTGCTTTGTACCACGCTCTCTGTACCACATTATGTACCATACTCTCTGTACCACGCTCTGTGCCACACTTTCTGTACCACACTTGCTCTGTACCACACTTGCTCTGTCACACACTCTCTGTGCCACCCTTCTCTGTGCCACCCTTCTCTGTGTCACACTTGCTCTGTGCCACACTTGCTCTGTGCCACACTTGCTCTGTGCAACAATAAAATGTACCACACTCTCTGTACCACACTCTCTGTACCACACTCTCTGTACCACACACGCTCTGTACCACACACTCTCTGTACCACGCTCTGTGCCACACTTTCTGTACCACACTTGCTCTGTACCACACTTGCTCTGTCACACACTCTCTGTGCCACCCTTCTCTGTGCCACCCTTCTCTGTGTCACACTTGCTCTGTGCCACACTTGCTCTGTGCCACACTTGCTCTGTGCAACAATAAAATGTACCACACTCTCTGTACCACACTCTCTGTACCACACTCTCTGTACCACACTTGCTCTGTCCCACACTTGCTCTGTCCCACACTCTCTGTCCCACACTCTCTGTCCCACACTCTCTGTCCCACATTTGCTCTGTACCAAACTCTCTGTCCCACATTTGCTCTGTACCACGCTCTCTGTACCATAATTGCTCTGTACCACGCTCTCTGTCCCACACTTGCTCTGTACCACACTTGCTCTGTACCACATTATGTACCATACTCTCTGTACCACAATTGCTCTGTACCAGTCTCTGTACCACACTTGCTCTGTACCACACTTGCTCTGTACCACACTTGCTCTGTACCACACTTGCTCTCTACCAAGCCTCTGTACCACACTGCTCTGTACAACACTTGCTCTGTTCCACACACGCTATGTACCACACTGCTCCGTACCACACTTGCTCCGTACCACACTCTCTATAACACACTTGCTCTGTAACACAGTCTCTGTACCACACTTGCTCTGTGCAACAATAAAATGTACCACACTCTCTGTACCACACTCTCTGTACCACACTCTCTGTACCACACTCTCTGTACCACATTTGCTCTGTACCACACTCTCTGTACCACATTTGCTTTGTACCACGCTCTCTGTACCACATTATGTACCATACTCTCTGTACCACACTTGCTCTGTACCACACACGCTCTGTACCACACATTCTCTGTGCCACACGCTCTGTGCCACACTTTCTGTACCACACTTGCTCTGTACCACACTTGCTCTGTCACACACTCTCTGTCACACACTCTCTGTCACACACTCGCTGTGCAACAATAAAATGTACCATACTCTGGTACACACTCTATACCATACTGCTCTGTCCCACGCTCTCTATACCACGCTCTCTATACCATAATTGCTCTGTACCACACTCTCTGTCCCACACTTGCTCTGTACCACATTATGTACCATACTCTCTGTACCACACTTGCTCTGTACCATACTCTCTGTACCACAGTCTCTGTACCACACTTGCTCGGTACCGCAGTCTCTGTACCACACTTGCTCTGTACCATACTCTCTGTACCACAGTCTCTGTACCACACTTGCTCTGTACCATACTCTCTGTACCACACTTCCTCTGTTCCACACTTGCTCTGTACCACACTGCTCTGTACCACACTTGCTCTGTACCACACTTGCTCTCTGTACCACACTGCTCTGTACCACACTCGCTCTGTACCACACTCGCTCTGTACCACAGTCTCTGTACTACACTTGCTCTGTGCCACCCTTCTCTGTGCCACCCTTCTCTGTGCCACCCTTCTCTGTGCCACCCTTCTCTGTGCCACCCTTTTCTGTGCCACCCTTCTCTGTGCCACACACTCTGTACCACATTTGCTCTGTACCACACTTGCTCTGTACCAAACTCTCTGTAGCACACTTGCTCTGTACCACACTCTCTGTACCACATTTGCTCTGTACCACGCTCTCTGTACCATAATTGCTTTGTACCACGCTCTCTGTCCCACACTTGCTCTGTACCACATTATGTACCATACTCTCTGTATCACACTTGCTCTGTACCACAGTCTCTGTACCACACTTGCTCTGTACCAGTCTCTCTCCAAAACTTGCTCTGTACCACACTTCCTCTGTACCGCAGTCTCTGTACCACACACTCTGTACCATACTCTCTGTACCACACTTGCTCGGTACCGCAGTCTCTGTACCACACTTGCTCTGTACCACACTTGCTCTGTACCACACTTGCTCTGTAAAACAGTCTCTGTACTACACTTGCTCTGTACCACACATGCTCTGTGCCACACTCTCTGTACCACACTTGCTCTGTAACACAGTCTCTGTACCACACTTGCTCTGTACCACAGTCTCTGTACCACACTTACTCTGTACCACACTCTCTATAACACACTTGCTCTGTAACACAGTCTCTGTGCCACACTTGCTATGTGCCACACTTGCTCTGTGCCACACTCTCTGTACCACACTTGCTCTGTCACACACTCTCTGTCACACACTCTCTGTCACACACTCTCTGTCACACACTCTCTGTGCAACAATAAAATGTACCACACGCTCTGTACCACACTCGCTCTGTACCACACTTGCTCTGTACCACACATCTCTGTGCCAAGCCTCTGTACCACACTCACTGTACCACACTTGCTCTGTACCACACTTGCTCTGTGCCACAATAAAATGTACCACACTCTCTATACCATACTGTTCTGTCCCACACTCTCTGTCCCACACTCTCTGTCCCACACTCTCTGTCCCACACTCTCTGTCCCACACTCTCTGTCCCACACTTGCTCTGTACCAAACTCTCTGTAGCACACTTGCTCTGTACCACACTCTCTGTACCACACTCTCTGTACCACACTCTCTGTACCACATTTGCTCTGTACCATACTCTCTGTACCACAGTCTCTGTACCACACTTGCTCTGTACCAGTCTCTGTACCACACTTGCTCTGTACCATACTCTCTGTACCACGCTCTCTGTCCCACACTTGCTCTGTACCACACTTGCTCTGTACCACATTATGTACCATACTCTCTGTACCACACTTGCTCTGTACCACAGTCTCTGTTCCACACTTGCTATGTACCAGTCTCTGTACCAAGCCTCTGCACCACACTTGCTCTCTACCACACTTGCTCTCTGTACCACACTTGCTCTCTGTACCACACTTGCTCTGCACCACACTTGCTCTGCACCACACACTCTGTACCACACTTGCTCTGTACTACACTTGCTCTGTACCACAATCTCCGTGCAACAATAAAATGTACCACCCTCTCTGTACCACACTCTATATACCATACTGCTCTGTACCAGACACTCTATCACATTTGCTCTGTACCACATTTGCTCTGTACCACACTTGCTCTGTACCACACTTGCTCTCTGTACCACGCTCTCTGTACCACGCTCTCTGTACCACGCTCTCTGTACCAAACTTGCTCCGTACCAGTCTCTGTACCACACTGCTCTGTACCACACTTGCTATGTACCAGTCTCTGTACCAAGCCTCTGTACCACACTGCTCTGTTCCACACTTGCTGTGTACCAGTCTCTGTACCAAGCCTCTGTACCACACTGCTCTGTACCACACTTGCTCTCTACCACACTTGCTCGGTACCGCAGTCTCTGTACCACACACTCTGTACCATACTCTCTGTACCACACTTGCTCTGTACTACACTTGCTCTGTGCCACACTCGCTGTGCCACGCTCTCTGTACCACGCTCTCTGTACCACGCTCTCTGTACCACACTTGCTCTGTACCAGTCTCTCTACCACACTTGCTCTGTACCACACTTGCTCTGTCCCACAGCCTCTGTACCACACTGCTCTGTACCACACTGCTCTGTTCTACACTTGCTCTGTGCCACACTTGCTCTGTGCCACACTTGCTCTGTACCACATTCTCTGTACCACACTCTCCATGCAACAATAAAATGTACCACACGCTCTGTACCACACTCGCTCTGTACCACACTCGCTCTGTACCACACTCTCCATGCAACAATAAAATGTACCACACTCTCTGTACCACAGTCTCTCTACCACACTTGCTCTCTACCACACTTGCTCTCTACCACAGCCTCTGTACCACACTTGCTCTGTACCACACTTGATCTGTACCACACTTGATCTGTACCACACACTCTAACCACACTTGCTCTGTAACACAGTCTCTGTTCTACACTTGCTCTGTACCACACTTGCTCTGTAGCAAGCTCTGTGCCACACTTGCTCTGTGCCACACTTCTCTGTGCCACACTTCTCTGTGCCACACTTCTCTGTGCCACACTTCTCTGTGCCACACTTCTCTGTGCCACACTTGCTCTGTGTGCAACAATAAAATGTACCACACTATCTGTACCACACTTGCTCCGTACCAGTCTCTGTACCACACTTGCTCTGTACCACACTTGCTCTGTGCAACACTCTGTACCACACGCTCTATACCACACTTGCTCTGTACCACACTTGCTCTGTACCACACTTGCTCTGTGCAACGCTCCGTACCACACTTGCTCCGTACCACACTTGCTCCGTACCACACTTGCTCCGTACCACACTCTCTGTGCAACAATAAAATGTACCACACTGCTCTGTACCACACTTGCTCAGTGGCACGCTCTGTGCCACACTACTCTGTGCCACACAGCTCTGTACCACACTTGCTCTGTACCACACTCTCTGTGCCACACTTGCTCTGTGCCACACTTGCTCTGTGCCACACTTGCTCTGTGCCACACTGCTCTGTACCACACTGCTCTGTACCACATTTGCTCTGTACCACACTACTCTGTACAACAATCTCTGTACCACATTCTTTACCACACTCTCTGTACCACACTTGCTCTGTACCACACTTGCTCTGTACCATACTCTCTGTACCACACTCTCTGTCACACACTATCTGTGCAACAATAAAATGTACCACACTCTCTGTACCACACTCTCTGTACCACACTTGCTCTGTGCCACATTCTTTACCACACTCTCTGTACCACACTTGCTCTGTACTATACTTGCTCTGTACCATACTCTCTGTACCACAGTCTCTGTACCACACTTGCTCTGTACCAGTCTCTGTACCACACTTGCTCCGTACCTAACTCTCTGTACCACACTTGCTCTGTACCACACTTGCTCTGTACCAGTCTCTGTACCACACTTGCTCCGTACCTAACTCTCTGTACCACACTTGCTCTGTACCACACTTGCTCTGTCCCACACTCTCTGTCCCACACTTGCTCTGTACCAAACTCTCTGTAGCACACTTGCTCTGTACCACACTCTCTGTACCACACTCTCTGTACCACACTCTCTGTACCACATTTGCTCTGTACCATACTCTCTGTACCACAGTCTCTGTACCACACTTGCTCTGTACCAGTCTCTGTACCACACTTGCTCTGTACCATACTCTCTGTACCACGCTCTCTGTCCCACACTTGCTCTGTACCACACTTGCTCTGTACCACATTATGTACCATACTCTCTGTACCACACTTGCTCTGTACCACAGTCTCTGTTCCACACTTGCTATGTACCAGTCTCTGTACCAAGCCTCTGCACCACACTTGCTCTCTACCACACTTGCTCTCTGTACCACACTTGCTCTCTGTACCACACTTGCTCTGCACCACACTTGCTCTGCACCACACACTCTGTACCACACTTGCTCTGTACTACACTTGCTCTGTACCACAATCTCCGTGCAACAATAAAATGTACCACCCTCTCTGTACCACACTCTATATACCATACTGCTCTGTACCAGACACTCTATCACATTTGCTCTGTACCACACTTGCTCTGTACCACACTTGCTCTCTGTACCACGCTCTCTGTACCACGCTCTCTGTACCACGCTCTCTGTACCACGTTCTCTGTACCAAACTTGCTCCGTACCAGTCTCTGTACCACACTGCTCTGTACCACATTTGCTATGTACCAGTCTCTGTACCAAGCCTCTGTACCACACTGCTCTGTTCCACACTTGCTGTGTACCAGTCTCTGTACCAAGCCTCTGTACCACACTGCTCTGTACCACACTTGCTCTCTACCACACTTGCTCGGTACCGCAGTCTCTGTACCACACACTCTGTACCATACTCTCTGTACCACACTTGCTCTGTACTACACTTGCGCTGTGCCACACTCGCTGTGCCACGCTCTCTGTACCACGCTCTCTGTACCACGCTCTCTGTACCACACTTGCTCTGTACCAGTCTCTCTACCACACTTGCTCTGTACCACACTTGCTCTGTCCCACAGCCTCTGTACCACACTGCTCTGTACCACACTGCTCTGTGCCACACTTGCTCTGTGCCACACTTGCTCTGTGCCACACTTGCTCTGTACCACACTGCTCTGTAACACACTGCTCTGTAACACACTGCTCTGTAACACACTTGCACCACACTTGCTCTGTACCACACTTGCTCTGTACCACACTCTCCATGCAACAATAAAATGTACCACACGCTCTGTACCACACTCGCTCTGTACCACACTCGCTCTGTACCACACTCTCCATGCAACAATAAAATGTACCACACTCTCTGTACCACAGTCTCTCTACCACACTTGCTCTCTACCACACTTGCTCTCTACCACAGCCTCTGTACCACACTTGATCTGTACCACACTTGATCTGTACCACACACTCTAACCACACTTGCTCTGTAACACAGTCTCTGTTCTACACTTGCTCTGTACCACACTTGCTCTGTAGCAAGCTCTGTGCCACACTTGCTCTGTGCCACACTTCTCTGTGCCACACTTCTCTGTGCCACACTTCTCTGTGCCACACTTCTCTGTGCCACACTTGCTCTGTGTGCAACAATAAAATGTACCACACTATCTGTACCACACTTGCTCCGTACCAGTCTCTGTACCACACTTGCTCTGTACCACACTTGCTCTGTGCAACACTCTGTACCACACGCTCTATACCACACTTGCTCTGTACCACACTTGCTCTGTACCACACTTGCTCTGTGCAACGCTCCGTACCACACTTGCTCCGTACCACACTTGCTCCGTACCACACTTGCTCCGTACCACACTCTCTGTGCAACAATAAAATGTACCACACTGCTCTGTACCACACTTGCTCAGTGGCACGCTCTGTGCCACACTACTCTGTGCCACACAGCTCTGTACCACACTTGCTCTGTACCACACTCTCTGTGCCACACTTGCTCTGTGCCACACTGCTCTGTACCACACTGCTCTGTACCACATTTGCTCTGTACCACACTACTCTGTACAACAATCTCTGTACCACATTCTTTACCACACTCTCTGTACCACACTTGCTCTGTACCACACTTGCTCTGTACCATACTCTCTGTACCACACTCTCTGTCACACACTATCTGTGCAACAATAAAATGTACCACACTCTCTGTACCACACTCTCTGTACCACACTTGCTCTGTGCCACATTCTTTACCACACTCTCTGTACCACACTTGCTCTGTACTATACTTGCTCTGTACCATACTCTCTGTACCACAGTCTCTGTACCACACTTGCTCTGTACCAGTCTCTGTACCACACTTGCTCCGTACCTAACTCTCTGTACCACACTTGCTCTGTACCACACTTGCTCTGTACCAGTCTCTGTACCACACTTGCTCCGTACCTAACTCTCTGTACCACACTTGCTCTGTACCACACTTGCTCTGTACCACAGTCTTTGTGCCACACTTGCTCTGTACCACACACTCTGTACCACACTTGTTCCGTACCACACTTGCTCCGTACCACACTTGCTCCGTACCACACTTGCTCCGTACCACACTTGCTCCGTACCACACTCTCTGTGTAACAATAAAATGTACCACACTCTCTGTACCACACTCTCTATACCATACTACTCTGTCCCACACTCTCTTTACCACATTTACTGTGCACCACACTTGCTCTGTACCAAACTCTCTGTAGCACACTTGCTCTCTACCACATTTGCTCTGTCCCACACTCTCTGTACCACATTTACTCTGCACCACACTTGCTCTATACCAAACTCTCTGTAGCACACTTGCTCTCTACCACACTTGCTCTGTACCACACTTGCTCTGTGCAACAATAAAATGTACCACACTCTCTGTACCACACTCTCTGTACCACACTTGCTCTGTACCACACTTGCTCTGTACCACACTCTCTGTACCACATTTGCTTTGTACCACGCTCTCTGTACCACATTATGTACCATAATCTCTGTACCACACTTGCTCTGTACCACACACGCTCTGTACCACACACGCTCTGTACCACGCTCTGTGCCACACGCTCTGTGCCACACTTTCTGTACCACACTTGCTCTGTACCACACTTGCTCTGTACCACACTCTCTGTCACACACTCTCTGTCACACACTCTCTGTGCAACAATAAAATGTACCACACTCTGGTACACACTCTATACCATACTGCTCTGTCCCACGCTCTCTATACCACGCTCTCTATACCATAATTGCTCTGTACCACACACTCTGTCCCACACTTGCTCTGTACCACATTATGTACCATACTCTATGTACCACACTTGCTCTGTACCATACTCTCTGTACCACACTTGCTCTGTACCATACTCTCTGTACCACACTTCCTCTGTTCCACACTTGCTCTGTACCACACTTGCTCTGTACCACAGCCTCTGTACCACACTCGCTCTGTACCACACTCGCTCTGTAAAACAGTCTCTGTACTACACTTGCTCTGTGCCACCCTTCTCTGTGCCACCCTTCTCTGTGCCACCCTTCTCTGTGCCACCCTTCTCTGTGCCACATTTGCTCTGTACCACACTTGCTCTGTACCAAACTCTCTGTAGCACACTTGCTCTGTACCACACTCTCTGTACCACATTTGCTCTGTGCCACGCTCTCTGTACCATAATTGCTCTGTACCACGCTCTCTGTCCCACACTTGCTCTGTACCACATTATGTACCATACTCTCTGTACCACACTGCTCTGTACCACACTCTCTGTACCACACTCTCTGTACCACACTGCTCTGTGCCACACTGCTCTGTGCCACACTGCTCTGTGCCACACATGCTCTGTGCCACACTCTCTGTGCCACCCTTCTCTGTGCCACCCTTCTCTGTGTCACACTTGCTCTGTGCCACACTTGCTCTGTGCAACAATAAAATGTACCACACTCTCTGTACCACACTCTCTGTACCACACTCTCTGTACCACACTTGCTCTGTCCCACACTTGCTCTGTCCCACACTCTCTGTCCCACACTCTCTGTCCCACATTTGCTCTGTACCAAACTCTCTGTAGCACATTTGCTCTGTACCACGCTCTCTGTACCATAATTGCTCTGTACCACGCTCTCTGTCCCACACTTGCTCTGTACCACACTTGCTCTGTACCACATTATGTACCATACTCTCTGTACCACAATTGCTCTGTACCACACTTGCTCTGTACCACACTAGTCTGTACCACACTTGCTCTCTACCAAGCCTCTGTACCACACTGCTCTGTACCACACACGCTATGTACCACACTTGCTCTGTACCACATTTGCTCTGTACCACACTTGCTCTGTGCAACAATAAAATGTACCACACTCTCTGCACCACACTCTCTGTACCACACTCTCTGCACCACACTCTCTGCACCACACTCTCTGCACCACACTCTCTGCACCACACTCTCTGCACCACATTTGCTTTGTACCACGCTCTCTGTACCACATTATGTACCATACTCTCTGTACCACACTTGCTCTGTACCACACACGCTCTGTACCACACACTCTCTGTACCACGCTCTGTGCCACACGCTCTGTGCCACACTTTCTGTACCACACTTGCTCTGTACCACACTTGCTCTGTCACACACTCTCTGTCACACACTCTCTGTCACACACTCTCTGTCACACACTCTCTGTGCAACAATAAAATGTACCACACTCTGGTACACACTCTATACCATACTGCTCTGTCCCACGCTCTCTATACCACGCTCTCTATACCATAATTGCTCTGTACCACACTCTCTGTCCCACACTTGCTCTGTACCACATTATGTACCATACTCTCTGTACCACACTTGCTCTGTACCACAGTCTCTGTACCACACTTGCTCGGTACCGCAGTCTCTGTACCACACTTGCTCTGTACCATACTCTCTGTACCACACTTGCTCTGTACCATACTCTCTGTACCACACTTCCTCTGTTCCACACTTGCTCTGTACCACACTTGCTCTGTACCACACTTGCTCTGTACCACAGCCTCTGTACCACACTGCTCTGTACCACACTGCTCTGTACCATACTCGCTCTGTACCACACTCGCTCTGTACCACACTCGCTCTGTAAAACAGTCTCTGTACTACACTTGCTCTGTGCCACCCTTCTCTGTGCCACCCTTCTCTGTGCCACCCTTCTCTGTGCCACCCTTCTCTGTGCCACACTTGCTCTGTACCACACTTGCTCTGTACCACGCTCTCTGTACCACATTTGCTCTGTACCACGCTCTCTGTACCATAATTGCTTTGTACCACGCTCTCTGTCCCACACTTGCTCTGTACCACATTATGTACCATACTCTCTGTATCACACTTGCTCTGTACCACAGTCTCTGTACCACACTTGCTCTGTACCAGTCTCTCTCCAAGACTTGCTCTGTACCGCAGTCTCTGTACCACACACTCTGTACCATACTCTCTGTACCACACTTGCTCTGTACCACACTTGCTCTGTACCTAACTCTCTGTACCACACTTGCTCTGTACCTAACTCTCTGTACCACACTCTCTGTACCACACTTGCTCGGTACCACACTTGCTCTGTACCACACTTGCTCTGTACCACACTCTCTGTACCATACTGCTCTGTATCACACTTGCTCTGTACCACACTTGCTCTGTAAAACAGTCTCTGTACCACACGTGCTCTGTACCACAATTGCTCTGTACCACACTTGCTCTGTACCATACTCTCTGTACCACACTTGCTCTGTACTAGTCTCTGTACCACACTTGCTCTGTACCACACTTGCTCTGTACCACACTTGCTCTGTACCACACTAGTCTGTACCACACTTGCTCTCTACCAAGCCTCTGTACAACACTTGCTCTGTTCCACACACGCTATGTACCACACTGCTCTGTACCACACTGCTCTGTACCACACTGCTCTGTACCACACTCTCTGTACCACACTCTCTGTACCACACTGCTCTGTGCCACACTGCTCTGTGCCACACTGCTCTGTGCCACACTGCTCTGTGCCACCCTTCTCTGTGTCACACTTGCTCTGTGCCACACTTGCTCTGTGCAACAATAAAATGTACCACACTCTCTGTACCACACTCTCTGTACCACACTCTCTGTACCACACTTGCTCTGTCCCACACTTGCTCTGTCCCACACTCTCTGTCCCACACTCTCTGTCCCACACTCTCTGTCCCACATTTGCTCTGTACCAAACTCTCTGTAGCACATTTGCTCTGTACCACGCTCTCTGTACCATAATTGCTCTGTACCACGCTCTCTGTCCCACACTTGCTCTGTACCACACTTGCTCTGTACCACATTATGTACCATACTTGCTCTGTACCACAATTGCTCTGTACCAGTCTCTGTACCACACTTGCTCTGTACCACACTTGCTCTGTACCACACTTGCTCTGTACCACACTAGTCTGTACCACACTAGTCTGTACCACACTTGCTCTCTACCAAGCCTCTGTACCACACTGCTCTGTACAACACTTGCTCTGTTCCACACACGCTATGTACCACACTGCTCCGTACCACACTTGCTCCGTACCACACTTGCTCTGTACCACACTCTCTATAACACACTTGCTCTGTAACACAGTCTCTGTACCACACTTGCTCTGTGCAACAATAAAATGTACCACACTCTCTGTACCACACTCTCTGTACCACACTCTCTGTACCACATTTGCTCTGTACCACACTCTCTGTACCACATTTGCTTTGTACCACGCTCTCTGTACCACATTATGTACCATACTCTCTGTACCACACTTGCTCTGTACCACACACGCTCTGTACCACACACTCTCTGTACCACGCTCTGTGCCACACGCTCTGTGCCACACTTTCTGTACCACACTTGCTCTGTACCACACTTGCTCTGTACCACACTTGCTCTGTCACACACTCTCTGTCACACACTTTCTGTCACACACTCTCTGTCACACACTCGCTGTGCAACAATAAAATGTACCATACTCTGGTACACACTCTATACCATACTGCTCTGTCCCACGCTCTCTATACCACGCTCTCTATACCATAATTGCTCTGTACCACACTCTCTGTCCCACACTTGCTCTGTACCACATTATGTACCATACTCTCTGTACCACACTTGCTCTGTACCATACTCTCTGTACCACACTTGCTCGGTACCGCAGTCTCTGTACCACACTTGCTCTGTACCATACTCTCTGTACCACACTTGCTCTGTACCATACTCTCTGTACCACACTTCCTCTGTTCCACACTTGCTCTGTACCACACTGCTCTGTACCACACTTGCTCTGTACCACACTTGCTCTGTACCACAGCCTCTGTACCACACTGCTCTGTACCACAATCGCTCTGTACCATACTCGCTCTGTACCACACTCGCTCTGTACCACACTCGCTCTGTACCACAGTCTCTGTGCCACCCTTCTCTGTGCCACCCTTCTCTCTGCCACCCTTCTCTCTGCCACCCTTCTCTCTGCCACCCTTCTCTCTGCCACCCTTCTCTGTGCCACACACTCTGTACCACATTTGCTCTGTACCACACTTGCTCTGTACCAAACTCTCTGTAGCACACTTGCTCTGTACCACACTCTCTGTACCACATTTGCTCTGTACCACGCTCTCTGTACCATAATTGCTTTGTACCACGCTCTCTGTCCCACACTTGCTCTGTACCACATTATGTACCATACTCTCTGTATCACACTTGCTCTGTACCACAGTCTCTGTACCACACTTGCTCTGTACCAGTCTCTCTCCAAAACTTGCTCTGTACCACACTTCCTCTGTACCGCAGTCTCTGTACCACACACTCTGTACCATACTCTCTATACCACACTTGCTCGGTACCGCAGTCTCTGTACCACACTTGCTCTGTACCACACTTGCTCTGTACCACACACTCTGTCAAACAGTCTCTGTACTACACTTGCTCTGTACCACACATGCTCTGTGCCACACTCTCTGTACCACACTTGCTCTGTAACACAGTCTCTGTGCCACACTTGCTATGTGCCACACTTGCTCTGTGCCACACTCTCTGTACCACACTTGCTCTGTCACACACTCTCTGTCACACATTCTCTGTGCAACAATAAAATGTACCACACTCTGTACCACTCGCTCTGTACCACACTCGCTCTGTACCACACTCGCTCTGTACCACACTCGCTCTGTAAAATAGTCTCTGTACTACACTTGCTCTGTACCACACATGCTCTGTGCCACACTTCTCTGTGCCACACTTCTCTGTGCCACACTTCTCTGTGCCAAGCCTCTGTACCACACTTGCTCTGTACCACACTTGCTCTGTGCCACAATAAAATGTACCACACTCTGTACCACACTCTCTATACCATACTGTTCTGTCCCACACTCTCTGTACCACACACTCTGTAGCACACTTGCTCTGTACCACACTCTCTGTACCACACTCTCTGTACCACATTTGCTCTGTACCATACTCTCTGTACCACACTTGCTCTGTACCACGCTCTCTGTCCCACACTTTCTATAACACACTTGCTCTGTAACACTTGCTCTGTGCCACACTTTCTGTACCACACTTGCTCTGTACCACACTTGCTCTGTACCACACTTGCTCTGTACCACACTCTCTGTCACACACTCTCTGTCACACACTCTCTGTCACACACTCTCTGTGCAACAATAAAATGTACCACACTTGCTCTCCACCACACTTGCTCTCCACCACACTTGCTCTCCACCACACTTGCTCTGTACCACTGCTCTGTACAACACTTGCTCTGTTCCACACACTCTCTGTGCCACACTCTCTGTGCCACACTCTCTGTGCCACACTCTCTGTGCCACACTCTCTGTGCCACACTCTCTGTGCCACCCTTCTCTGTGTCACACTTGCTCTGTGTCACACTTGCTCTGTACCACACTCACTGTAACACACTTGCTCAGTGCCACACTTGCTCTGTGCCACACTTGCTCTGTGCCACACTTGCTCTGTGCCACACTAAAATGTACCACACTCTGTACCACACGTTCTGTACCACATTTGCTCTGTACCACGCTTGCTATGTACCATACTCTCTGTACCACAGTCTCTGTACCACACTTCCTCTGTACCACACTGCTCTGTCACACACTGCTCTGTCACACACTCTCTGTCACACTCTCTGTCACACACTCTCTGTCACACACTCTCTGTCACACACTCTCTGTCACACACTCTCTGTGCAACAATAAAATGTACCACACTCTGTACCACACTCTATACCATACTGCTCTGTCCCACGCTCTCTGTACCACGCTCTCTGTACCATAATTGCTCTGTACCACACTCTCTGTCCCACACTTGCTCTGTACCACATTATGTACCATACTCTCTGTACCACACTTGCTCTGTACCATACTCTCTGTACCACAGTCTCTGTACCACACTTGCTCTGTACCGCAGTCTCTGTACCACACTTGCTCTGTACCATACTCTCTGTACCACAGTCTCTGTACCACACTTGCTCTGTACCATACTCTCTGTACCACAGTCTCTGTACCACACTTCCTCTGTTCCACACTGCTCTGTACCACAGTCTCTGTACCAAGCCTCTGTACCACACTGCTCTGTACCACACTTGCTCTGTACCACACTGCTCTGTACCACACTGCTCTGTAAAACACTTGCTCTGTACCACAGTCTGTGTACCACGCTGCTCTCTCCCACACTACTCTGTGCCACACAGCTCTGTACCACAATCGCTCTGTACCACACTCGCTCTGTAAAACAGTCTCTGTACTACACTTGCTCTGTGCCACCCTTCTCTGCGCCACCCTTCTCTGTGCCACCCTTCTCTGTGCCACCCTTCTCTGTGCCACCCTTCTCTGTGCCATACTGTTCTGTCCCACACACTCTACCACATTTGCTCTGTACCACACTTGCTCGGTACCGCAGTCTCTGTACCACACTTGTTCTGTACCACACTTGCTCTGTACCACACTTGCTCTGTAAAACAGTCTCTGTACTTCACTTGCTCTGTGCCACACTTGATCTGTGCCACACTTGATCTGTGCCACACTCTCTGTACCACACTTGCTCTGTCACACACTCTCTGTCACACACTCTCTGTCACACACTCTCTGTGCAACAATAAAATGTACCACACTCTGTACCACACTCGCTCTGTACCACACTCGCTCTGTAAAATAGTCTCTGTACTACACTTGCTCTGTACCACACATGCTCTGTGCCACACTTGCTCTGTGCCACAATAAAATGTACCACACTCTCTATACCATACTGTTCTGTCCCACACTCTCTGTCCCACACTCTCTGTCCCACACTCTCTGTCCCACACTCTCTGTCCCACACTCTCTGTCCCACACTCTCTGTCCCACACTTGCTCTGTACCAAACTCTCTGTAGCACACTTGCTCTGTACCACACTCTCTGTACCACACTTGCTCTGTACCACACTTGCTCTGTACCACACTCTCTGTACCACACTCTCTGTACCACACTCTCTGTACCACATTTGCTCTGTACCATACTCTCTGTACCACAGTCTCTGTACCATACTTGCTCTGTACCAGTCTCTGTACCACACTTGCTCTGTACCATACTCTCTGTACCACGCTCTCTGTCCCACACTTGCTCTGTACCACACTTGCTCTGTACCACATTATGTACCATACTCTCTGTACCACACTTGCTCTGTACCACAGTCTCTGTTCCACACTTGCTATGTACCAGTCTCTGTACCAAGCCTCTGCACCACACTTGCTCTCTACCACACTTGCTCTCTGTACCACACTTGCTCTCTGTACCACACTTGCTCTGCACCACACTTGCTCTGCACCACACACTCTGTACCACACTTGCTCTGTACTACACTTGCTCTGTACCACAATCTCCGTGCAACAATAAAATGTACCACCCTCTCTGTACCACACTCTATATACCATACTGCTCTGTACCAGTCTCTGTACCACACTGCTCTGTACCACACTTGCTATGTACCAGTCTCTGTACCAAGCCTCTGTACCACACTGCTCTGTTCCACACTTGCTGTGTACCAGTCTCTGTACCAAGCCTCTGTACCACACTGCTCTGTACCACACTTGCTCTCTACCACACTTGCTCGGTACCGCAGTCTCTGTACCACACACTCTGTACCATACTCTCTGTACCACACTTGCTCTGTACTACACTTGCTCTGTGCCACACTCGCTGTGCCACGCTCTCTGTACCACGCTCTCTGTACCACGCTCTCTGTACCACACTTGCTCTGTGCCACACTTGCTCTGTACCACAGCCTCTGTCCCACAGCCTCTGTACCACACTGCTCTGTACCACACTGCTCTGTTCTATACTTGCTCTGTGCCACACTTGCTCTGTGCCACACTTGCTCTGTGCCACACTTGCTCTGTGCCACACTTGCTCTGTGCCACACTCGCTCTGTACCACACTCTCCATGCAACAATAAAATGTACCACACTCTCTGTACCACAGTCTCTCTACCACACTTGCTCTCTACCACACTTGCTCTCTACCACAGCCTCTGTACCACACTTGATCTGTACCACACTTGATCTGTACCACACACTCTAACCACACTTGCTCTGTAACACAGTCTCTGTTCTACACTTGCTCTGTACCACACTTGCTCTGTAGCAAGCTCTGTGCCACACTTGCTCTGTGCCACACTTCTCTGTGCTACACTTCTCTGTGCTACACTTCTCTGTGCCACACTTCTCTGTGCCACACTTCTCTGTGCCACACTTCTCTGTGCCACACTTGCTCTGTGTGCAACAATAAAATGTACCACACTATCTGTACCACACTTGCTCCGTACCAGTCTCTGTACCACACTTGCTCTGTACCACACTTGCTCTGTGCAACACTCTGTACCACACGCTCTATACCACACTTGCTCTGTACCACACTTGCTCTGTACCACACTTGCTCTGTGCAACGCTCCGTACCACACTTGCTCTGTACCACACTTGCTCTGTGCAACGCTCCGTACCACACTTGCTCCGTACCACACTTGCTCTGTACCACACTTGCTCTGTGCAACGCTCCGTACCACACTTGCTCCGTACCACACTTGCTCCGTACCACACTCTCTGTGCAACAATAAAATGTACCACACTGCTCTGTACCACACTTGCTCAGTAGCACGCTCTGTGCCGCACGCTCTGTGCCGCACGCTCTGTGCCGCACGCTCTGTGCCGCACGCTCTGTGCCGCACGCTCTGTGCCGCACTCGCTCTGTGCCGCACTCGCTCTGTGCCGCACTCGCTCTGTGCTGCACTCGCTCTGTACCACAATCTCTGTACCACACTGCTCTCTCCCACACTACTCTGTGCCACACTTGCTCTGTACCACAGTCTCTGTACCACGCTGCTCTCTCCCACACTACTCTGTGCCACACAGCTCTGTACCACACTTGCTCTGTACCACACTCTCTGTGCCACACTTGCTCTGTGCCACACTTGCTCTGTGCCACACTTGCTCTGTGCCACACTGCTCTGTACCACACTGCTCTGTACCACATTTGCTCTGTACCACACTACTCTGTACAACAATCTCTGTACCACATTCTTTACCACACTCTCTGTACCACACTTGCTCTGTACCACACTTGCTCTGTACCATACTCTCTGTACCACAGTCTCTGTAGCACACTTGCTCTGTACCAGTCTCTGTACCAAACTTGCTCCGTACCTAACTCTCTGTACCACACTTGCTCTGTACCACACTTGCTCTGTACCACACTTGCTCTGCAGCACGCTCTGTACCACACTCTCTGTCACACACTATCTGTGCAACAATAAAATGTACCACACTCTCTGTACCACACTCTCTGTACCACACTTGCTCTGTGCCACACTTGCTCTGTGCCACATTCTTTACCACACTCTCTGTACCACACTTGCTCTGTACTATACTTGCTCTGTACCATACTCTCTGTACCACAGTCTCTGTACCACACTTGCTCTGTACCAGTCTCTGTACCACACTTGCTCCGTACCTAACTCTCTGTACCACACTTGCTCTGTACCACACTTGCTCTGTACCAGTCTCTGTACCACACTTGCTCCGTACCTAACTCTCTGTACCACACTTGCTCTGTACCACACTTGCTCTGTACCACAGTCTTTGTGCCACACTTGCTCTGTACCACACTTGCTCCGTACCACACTTGCTCCGTACCACACTTGCTCCGTACCACACTTGCTCCGTACCACACTTGCTCCGTACCACACTTGCTCCGTACCACACTCTCTGTGTAACAATAAAATGTACCACACTCTCTGTACCACACTCTCTATACCATACTACTCTGTCCCACACTCTCTTTACCACATTTACTCTGCACCACACTTGCTCTGTACCAAACTCTCTGTAGCACACTTGCTCTCTACCACATTTGCTCTGTACCACACTCTCTGTGCCACACTCGCTCTGTGCCACACTCGCTCTGTGCCACACTCGCTCTGTGCGACAATAAAATGTACCACACTCTCTGTACCACACTCTCTATACCTCACTGCTCTGTACCACACTTGCTCTGCACCACACTCTCTGCACCACATTGCGCTCTCCCACACTGCTCTCTACCACACTCACTGTACCAGAATTGCTCTGTCCCAAACTCTCTGTACCACACACGCTCTGTACCACACAGTCTCTTTACCACAAGCCTCTGTACCACACGCCTCTGTAACACACGCCTCTGTAACACACGCCTCTGTAACACACGCCTCTGTAACACACGCCTCTGTAACACACGCCTCTGTAACACACTTGCTCTGTAACACACTTGCTCTGTAACACAGTCTCTGTACTACACTTGCTCTGTACCACACTTGCTCTGCAGCACGCTCTGTACCACACTCTCTGTCACACACTCTCTGTGCAACAATAAAATGTACCACACTCTCTGTACCACACTCTCTGTATCACACTTGCTCTGCAGCAAACTCTCTGTACCACATTTGCTCTGTACCACGCTCTCTGTACCACACTTGCTCTGTACCACGCATGCTCTGTACCACACTCTCTGTACCAAACTCTCTGTACCACACTTGCTCTCTGTACCACACTTGCTCCGCGCCACACTTGCTCCGCGCCACAATAAAATGTACCACCCTCTCTGTACCACACTCTATATACCATACTGCTCTGTCCCACACTCTCTGTACCAGACACTCTGTACCACACTTGCTCTGTACCACACTCGCTCTGTACCACACTCTCCATGCAACAATAAAATGTACCACACTCTCTGTACCACAGTCTCTCTACCACACTTGCTCTCTACCACACTTGCTCTCTACCACAGCCTCTGTACCACACTTGATCTGTACCACACTTGATCTGTACCACACACTCTAACCACACTTGCTCTGTAACACAGTCTCTGTTCTACACTTGCTCTGTACCACACTTGCTCTGTAGCAAGCTCTGTGCCACACTTCTCTGCACCACACTTCTCTGTGCCACACTTCTCTGTGCCACACTTCTCTGTGCCACACTTCTCTGTGCCACACTTGCTCTGTGTGCAACAATAAAATGTACCACACTATCTGTACCACACTTGCTCCGTACCAGTCTCTGTACCACACTTGCTCTGTACCACACTTGCTCTGTGCAACACTCTGTACCACACGCTCTATACCACACTTGCTCTGTACCACACTTGCTCTGTACCACACTTGCTCTGTGCAACGCTCCGTACCACACTTGCTCCGTACCACACTTGCTCCGTACCACACTTGCTCCGTACCACACTTGCTCCGTACCACACTCTCTGTGCAACAATAAAATGTACCACACTGCTCTGTACCACACTTGCTCAGTAGCACGCTCTGTGCCGCACGCTCTGTGCCGCACGCTCTGTGCCGCACGCTCTGTGCCGCACTCGCTCTGTACCGCACTCGCTCTGTACCGCAGTCTCTGTACCACGCTGCTCTCTCCCACACTACTCTGTGCCACACAGCTCTGTACCACACTTGCTCTGTACCACACTCTCTGTGCCACACTTGCTCTGTGCCACACTTGCTCTGTGCCACACTTGCTCTGTACCACACTGCTCTGTACCACATTTGCTCTGTACCACACTCTCTGTACCACATTTGCTCTGTACCACACTCTCTGTGCCACACTACTCTGTGCCACACTACTCTGTGCCACACTACTCTGTGCCACACTACTCTGTACAACAATCTCTGTACCACATTCTTTACCACACTCTCTGTACCACACTTGCTCTGTACCACACTTGCTCTGTACCATACTCTCTGTACCACAGTCTCTGTAGCACACTTGCTCTGTACCAGTCTCTGTACCACACTTGCTCCGTACCTAACTCTCTGTACCACACTTGCTCTGTACCACACTTGCTCTGTACCACACTTGCTCTGCAGCACGCTCTGTACCACACTCTCTGTCACACACTATCTGTGCAACAATAAAATGTACCACACTCTCTGTACCACACTCTCTGTACCACACTTGCTCTGTGCCACACTTGCTCTGTGCCACATTCTTTACCACACTCTCTGTACCACACTTGCTCTGTACTATACTTGCTCTGTACCATACTCTCTGTACCACAGTCTCTGTACCACACTTGCTCTGTACCAGTCTCTGTACCACACTTGCTCCGTACCTAACTCTCTGTACCACACTTGCTCTGTACCACACTTGCTCTGTACCAGTCTCTGTACCACACTTGCTCCGTACCACACTCTCTGTACCACACTTGCTCTGTACCACACTTGCTCTGTACCACAGTCTTTGTGCCACACTTGCTCTGTACCACACACTCTGTATCACACTTGCTCCGTACCACACTTGCTCCGTACCACACTTGCTCCGTACCACACTTGCTCCGTACCACACTCTCTGTGTAACAATAAAATGTACCACACTCTCTGTACCACACTCTCTATACCATACTACTCTGTCCCACACTCTCTTTACCACATTTACTCTGCACCACACTTGCTCTGTACCAAACTCTCTGTAGCACACTTGCTCTCTACCACATTTGCTCTGTCCCACACTCTCTGTACCACATTTACTCTGCACCACACTTGCTCTATACCAAACTCTCTGTAGCACACTTGCTCTCTACCACATTTGCTCTGTACCACACTCTCTGTGCCACACTCGCTCTGTGCCACACTCGCTCTGTGCGACAATAAAATGTACCACACTCTCTGTACCACACTCTCTATACCTCACTGCTCTGTACCACACTTGCTCTGCACCACACTCTCTGCACCACATTGCGCTCTCCCACACTGCTCACTACCACACTCACTGTACCAGAATTGCTCTGTCCCAAACTCTCTGTACCACACACGCTCTGTACCACACACGCTCTGTACCACAGTCTCTTTACCACACGCCTCTGTAACACACGCCTCTGTACCACACGCCTCTGTAACACACGCCTCTGTAACACACGCCTCTGTAACACACGCCTCTGTAACACACGCCTCTGTAACACACTTGCTCTGTAACACACTTGCTCTGTAACACACTTGCTCTGTAACACAGTCTCTGTCACACACTCTCTGTCACACACTCTCTGTCACACACTCTCTGTCACACACTCTCTGTGCAACAATAAAATGTACCACACTCTCTGTACCACACTCTCTGTATCACACTTGCTCTGCAGCAAACTCTCTGTACCACATTTGCTCTGTACCACGCTCTCTGTACCACACTTGCACTGTACCACGCACGCTCTGTACCACACTCTCTGTACCAAACTCTCTGTACCACACTTGCTCTCTGTACCACACTTGCTCCGCGCCACACTTGCTCCGCGCCACACTTGCTCTGCGCCACACTTGCTCCGCGCCACAATAAAATGTACCACCCTCTCTGTACCACACTCTATATACCATACTGCTCTGTCCCACACTCTCTGTACCAGACACTCTGTATCACATTTGCTCTGTACCGCACTTGCTCTGTACCGCACTTGCTCTGTACAACAATCTCCGTACCACACTTGCTCTGTACCACACTCTCTATAACACACTTGCTCTGTAACACAGTCTCTGTACCACACTTGCTCTGTGCAACAATAAAATGTACCACACTCTCTGTACCACACTCTCTGTACCACACTCTCTGTACCACACTCTCTGTACCACATTTGCTCTGTACCACACTCTCTGTACCACATTTGCTTTGTACCACGCTCTCTGTACCACATTATGTACCATACTCTCTGTACCACACTTGCTCTGTACCACACACGCTCTGTACCACACACTCTCTGTACCACGCTCTGTGCCACACGCTCTGTGCCACACTTTCTGTACCACACTTGCTCTGTACCACACTTGCTCTGTCACACACTCTCTGTCACACACTCTCTGTCACACACTCGCTGTGCAACAATAAAATGTACCATACTCTGGTACACACTCTATACCATACTGCTCTGTCCCACGCTCTCTATACCACGCTCTCTATACCATAATTGCTCTGTACCACACTCTCTGTTCCACACTTGCTCTGTACCACATTATGTACCATACTCTCTGTACCACACTTGCTCTGTACCATACTCTCTGTACCACACTTGCTCGGTACCGCAGTCTCTGTACCACACTTGCTCTGTACCATACTCTCTGTTCCACACTTGCTCTGTACCACACTGCTCTGTACCACACTTGCTCTGTACCACAGCCTCTGTACCACACTGCTCTGTACCACAATCGCTCTGTACCATACTCGCTCTGTACCACACTCGCTCTGTACCACACTCGCTCTGTACCACAGTCTCTGTACCACACTTGCTCTGTGCCACCCTTCTCTGTGCCACCCTTCTCTGTGCCACCCTTCTCTGTGCCACCCTTCTCTGTGCCACCCTTCTCTGTGCCACATTTGCTCTGTGCCAAACTCTCTGTAGCACACTTGCTCTGTACCACACTCTCTGTACCACATTTGCTCTGTACCACGCTCTCTGTACCATAATTGCTTTGTACCACGCTCTCTGTCCCACACTTGCTCTGTACCACATTATGTACCATACTCTCTGTATCACACTTGCTCTGTACCACAGTCTCTGTACCACACTTGCTCTGTACCAGTCTCTCTCCAAAACTTTCTCTGTACCACACTTCCTCTGTACCGCAGTCTCTGTACCACACACTCTGTACCATACTCTCTGTACCACACTTGCTCGGTACCGCAGTCTCTGTACCACACTTGCTCTGTACCACACTTGCTCTGTACCACACACTCTGTCAAACAGTCTCTGTACTACACTTGCTCTGTACCACACATGCTCTGTGCCACACTCTCTGTACCACACTTGCTCTGTAACACAGTCTCTGTACCACACTTGCTATGTGCCACACTTGCTCTGTGCCACACTCTCTGTACCACACTTGCTCTGTCACACACTCTCTGTCACACACTCTCTGTGCAACAATAAAATGTACCACACTCTGTACCACTCGCTCTGTACCACACTAGCTCTGTACCACACTCGCTCTGTACCACACTCGCTCTGTAAAATAGTCTCTGTACTACACTTGCTCTGTACCACACATGCTCTGTGCCACACTTCTCTGTGCCACACTTCTCTGTGCCACACTTCTCTGTGCCAAGCCTCTGTACCACACTTGCTCTGTACCACACTTGCTCTGTGCCACAATAAAATGTACCACACTCTGTACCACACTCTCTATACCATACTGTTCTGTCCCACACTCTCTGTACCACACACTCTGTAGCACACTTGCTCTGTACCACACTCTCTGTACCACACTCTCTGTACCACATTTGCTCTGTACCATACTCTCTGTACCACACTTGCTCTGTACCACGCTCTCTGTCCCACACTTTCTATAACACACTTGCTCTGTAACACTTGCTCTGTGCCACACTTTCTGTACCACACTTGCTCTGTACCACACTTGCTCTGTCACACACTCTCCGTCACACACTCTCTGTCACACACTCTCTGTCACACACTCTCTGTCACACACTCTCTGTCACACACTCTCTGTGCAACAATAAAATGTACCACACTTGCTCTCCACCACACTTGCTCTCCACCACACTTGCTCTCCACCACACTTGCTCTGTACCACTGCTCTGTACAACACTTGCTCTGTTCCACACACTCTCTGTGCCACACTCTCTGTGCCACACTCTCTGTGCCACACTCTCTGTGCCACACTCTCTGTGCCACACTCTCTGTGCCACCCTTCTCTGTGTCACACTTGCTCTGTGTCACACTTGCTCTGTGTCACACTCACTGTAACACACTTGCTCAGTGCCACACTTGCTCAGTGCCACACTTGCTCAGTGCCACACTTGCTCTGTGCCACACTAAAATGTACCACACTCTGTACCACACGTTCTGTACCACATTTGCTCTGTACCACGCTTGCTCTGTACCATACTCTCTGTACCACAGTCTCTGTACCACACTTCCTCTGTACCACACTGCTCTGTCACACACTCTCTGTCACACACTCTCTGTCACACACTCTCTGTGCAACAATAAAATGTACCACACTCTGTACCACACTCTATACCATACTGCTCTGTCCCACGCTCTCTGTACCATAATTGCTCTGTACCACACTCTCTGTCCCACACTTGCTCTGTACCACATTATGTACCATACTCTCTGTACCACACTTGCTCTGTACCATACTCTCTGTACCACAGTCTCTGTACCACACTTGCTCTGTACCGCAGTCTCTGTACCACACTTGCTCTGTACCATACTCTCTGTACCACAGTCTCTGTACCACACTTGCTCTGTACCATACTCTCTGTACCACAGTCTCTGTACCACACTTCCTCTGTTCCACACTGCTCTGTACCACAGTCTCTGTACCAAGCCTCTGTACCACACTGCTCTGTACCACACTTGCTCTGTACCACATTATGTACCATACTCTCTGTACCACACTTGCTCTGTACCATACTCTCTGTACCACAGTCTCTGTACCACACTTGCTCTGTACCGCAGTCTCTGTACCACACTTGCTCTGTACCATACTCTCTGTACCACAGTCTCTGTACCACACTTGCTCTGTACCATACTCTCTGTACCACAGTCTCTGTACCACACTTCCTCTGTTCCACACTGCTCTGTACCACAGTCTCTGTACCAAGCCTCTGTACCACACTGCTCTGTACCACACTTGCTCTGTACCACACTGCTCTGTACCACACTGCTCTGTACTACACTTGCTCTGTACCACAATCTCCGTGCAACAATAAAATGTACCACCCTCTCTGTACCACACTCTATATACCATACTGCTCTGTACCAGACACTCTATCACATTTGCTCTGTACCACACTTGCTCTGTACCACACTTGCTCTCTGTACCACGCTCTCTGTACCACGCTCTCTGTACCACGCTCTCTGTACCAAACTTGCTCCGTACCAGTCTCTGTACCACACTGCTCTGTACCACACTTGCTATGTACCAGTCTCTGTACCAAGCCTCTGTACCACACTGCTCTGTTCCACACTTGCTGTGTACCAGTCTCTGTACCAAGCCTCTGTACCACACTGCTCTGTACCACACTTGCTCTCTACCACACTTGCTCGGTACCGCAGTCTCTGTACCACACACTCTGTACCATACTCTCTGTACCACACTTGCTCTGTACTACACTTGCTCTGTGCCACACTCGCTGTGCCACGCTCTCTGTACCACGCTCTCTGTACCACGCTCTCTGTACCACGCTCTCTGTACCACACTTGCTCTGTACCAGTCTCTCTACCACACTTGCTCTGTACCACACTTGCTCTGCACCACAGCCTCTGTACCACACTGCTCTGTACCACACTGCTCTGTACCACACTGCTCTGTTCTACACTTGCTCTGTGCCACACTTGCTCTGTGCCACACTTGCTCTGTGCCACACTTGCTCTGTGCCACACTTGCTCTGTGCCACACTTGCTCTGTGCCACACTTGCTCTGTGCCACACTTGCTCTGTACCACACTGCTCTGTTCTACACTTGCTCTGTGCCACACTTGCTCTGTGCCACACTTGCTCTGTGCCACACTTGCTCTGTGCCACACTGCTCTGTACCACACTGCTCTGTTCTACACTTGCTCTGTACCACACTGCTCTGTTCTACACTTGCTCTGTGCCACACTTGCTCTGTGCCACACTTGCTCTGTGCCACACTTGCTCTGTACCACACTGCTCTGTAACACACTGCTCTGTAACACACTTGCACCACACTTGCTCTGTACCACACTTGCTCTGTACCACACTTGCTCTGTACCACACTCTCCATGCAACAATAAAATGTACCACACGCTCTGTACCACACTCGCTCTGTACCACACTCGCTCTGTACCACACTCGCTCTGTACCACACTCTCCATGCAACAATAAAATGTACCACACTCTCTGTACCACAGTCTCTCTACCACACTTGCTCTCTACCACACTTGCTCTCTACCACAGCCTCTGTACCACACTTGATCTGTACCACACACTCTAACCACACTTGCTCTGTAACACAGTCTCTGTTCTACACTTGCTCTGTACCACACTTGCTCTGTAGCAAGCTCTGTGCCACACTTGCTCTGTGCCACACTTCTCTGTGCCACACTTCTCTGTGCCACACTTCTCTGTGCCACACTTGCTCTGTGTGCAACAATAAAATGTACCACACTATCTGTACCACACTTGCTCCGTACCAGTCTCTGTACCACACTTGCTCTGTACCACACTTGCTCTGTGCAACACTCTGTACCACACGCTCTATACCACACTTGCTCTGTACCACACTTGCTCTGTACCACACTTGCTCTGTGCAACGCTCCGTACCACACTTGCTCCGTACCACACTTGCTCCGTACCACACTTGCTCCGTACCACACTCTCTGTGCAACAATAAAATGTACCACACTGCTCTGTACCACACTTGCTCAGTAGCACGCTCTGTGCCACACTACTCTGTGCCACACAGCTCTGTGCCGCACTCGCTCTGTGCCGCACTCGCTCTGTGCCGCACTCGCTCTGTGCCGCACTCGCTCTGTGCCGCAGTCGCTCTGTACCACAATCTCTGTACCACACTGCTCTCTCCCACACTGCTCTCTCCCACACTACTCTGTGCCACACTTGCTCTGTACCACACTTGCTCTGTACCACGCTGCTCTCTCCTACACGACTCTGTGCCACACAGCTCTGTACCACACTCTCTGTGCCACACTTGCTCTGTGCCACACTTGCTCTGTGCCACACTGCTCCGTACCACACTGCTCTGTACCACATTTGCTCTGTACCACACTACTCTGTACAACAATCTCTGTACCACATTCTTTACCACACTCTCTGTACCACACTTGCTCTGTACCACACTTGCTCTGTACCATACTCTCTGTACCACAGTCTCTGTAGCACACTTGCTCTGTACCAGTCTCTGTACCAAACTTGCTCCGTACCTAACTCTCTGTACCACACTTGCTCTGTACCACACTTGCTCTGTACCACACTTGCTCTGCAGCACGCTCTGTACCACACTCTCTGTCACACACTATCTGTGCAACAATAAAATGTACCACACTCTCTGTACCACACTCTCTGTACCACACTCTCTGTACCACACTTGCTCTGTGCCACACTTGCTCTGTGCCACACTTGCTCTGTGCCACATTCTTTACCACACTCTCTGTACCACACTTGCTCTGTACTATACTTGCTCTGTACTATACTCTCTGTACCACAGTCTCTGTACCACACTTGCTCTGTACCAGTCTCTGTACCACACTTGCTCCATACCTAACTCTCTGTACCACACTTGCTCTGTACCACACTTGCTCTGTACCAGTCTCTGTACCACACTTGCTCCGTACCTAACTCTCTGTACCACACTTGCTCTGTACCACACTTGCTCTGTACCACAGTCTTTGTGCCACACTTGCTCTGTACCACACTTGCTCCGTACCACACTTGCTCCGTACCACACTTGCTCCGTACCACACTTGCTCCGTACCACACTTGCTCCGTACCACACTCTCTGTGTAACAATAAAATGTACCACACTCTCTGTACCACACTCTCTATACCATACTACTCTGTCCCACACTCTCTTTACCACATTTACTCTGCACCACACTTGCTCTGTACCAAACTCTCTGTAGCACACTTGCTCTCTACCACATTTGCTCTGTCACACACTCTCTGTACCACATTTACTCTGCACCACACTTGCTCTATACCAAACTCTCTGTAGCACACTTGCTCTCTACCACATTTGCTCTGTACCACACTCTCTGTGCCACACTCGCTCTGTGCCACACTCGCTCTGTGCGACAATAAAATGTACCACACTCTCTGTACCACACTCTCTATACCTCACTGCTCTGTACCACACTTGCTCTGCACCACACTCTCTGCACCACATTGCGCTCTCCCACACTGCTCTCTAACACACTCACTGTACCAGAATTGCTCTGTCCCAAACTCTCTGTACCACACACGCTCTGTACCACACACGCTCTGTACCACAGTCTCTTTACCACACGCCTCTGTACCACACGCCTCTGTACCACACGCCTCTGTAACACACGCCTCTGTAACACACGCCTCTGTAACACACGCCTCTGTAACACACGCCTCTGTAACACACGCCTCTGTAACACACTTGCTCTGTAACACAGTCTCTGTACTACACTTGCTCTGTACCACACTTGCTCTGCAGCACGCTCTGTACCACACTCTCTGTCACACACTCTCTGTGCAACAATAAAATGTACCACACTCTCTGTACCACACTCTCTGTATCACACTTGCTCTGCAGCAAACTCTCTGTACCACATTTGCTCTGTACCACGCTCTCTGTACCACACTTGCTCTGTACCACGCATGCTCTGTACCACACTCTCTGTACCAAACTCTCTGTACCACACTTGCTCTCTGTACCACACTTGCTCCGCGCCACACTTGCTCCGCGCCACAATAAAATGTACCACCCTCTCTGTACCACACTCTATATACCATACTGCTCTGTCCCACACTCTCTGTACCAGACACTCTGTACCACACTCGCTCTGTACCACACTCGCTCTGTACCACACTCTCCATGCAACAATAAAATGTACCACACTCTCTGTACCACAGTCTCTCTACCACACTTGCTCTCTACCACACTTGCTCTCTACCACAGCCTCTGTACCACACTTGATCTGTACCACACTTGATCTGTACCACACACTCTAACCACACTTGCTCTGTAACACAGTCTCTGTTCTACACTTGCTCTGTACCACACTTGCTCTGTAGCAAGCTCTGTGCCACACTTCTCTGCACCACACTTCTCTGTGCCACACTTCTCTGTGCCACACTTCTCTGTGCCACACTTCTCTGTGCCACACTTGCTCTGTGTGCAACAATAAAATGTACCACACTATCTGTACCACACTTGCTCCGTACCAGTCTCTGTACCACACTTGCTCTGTACCACACTTGCTCTGTGCAACACTCTGTACCACACGCTCTATACCACACTTGCTCTGTACCACACTTGCTCTGTACCACACTTGCTCTGTGCAACGCTCCGTACCACACTTGCTCCGTACCACACTTGCTCCGTACCACACTTGCTCCGTACCACACTTGCTCCGTACCACACTCTCTGTGCAACAATAAAATGTACCACACTGCTCTGTACCACACTTGCTCAGTAGCACGCTCTGTGCCGCACGCTCTGTGCCGCACGCTCTGTGCCGCACGCTCTGTGCCGCACGCTCTGTGCCGCACTCGCTCTGTACCGCACTCGCTCTGTACCGCACTCTCTGTACCACGCTGCTCTCTCCCACACTACTCTGTGCCACACAGCTCTGTACCACACTTGCTCTGTGCCACACTTGCTCTGTGCCACACTTGCTCTGTGCCACACTGCTCTGTACCACATTTGCTCTGTACCACACTCTCTGTACCACATTTGCTCTGTACCACACTCTCTGTACCACACTACTCTGTGCCACACTACTCTGTGCCACACTACTCTGTGCCACACTACTCTGTACAACAATCTCTGTACCACATTCTTTACCACACTCTCTGTACCACACTTGCTCTGTACCACACTTGCTCTGTACCATACTCTCTGTACCACAGTCTCTGTAGCACACTTGCTCTGTACCAGTCTCTGTACCACACTTGCTCCGTACCTAACTCTCTGTACCACACTTGCTCTGTACCACACTTGCTCTGTACCACACTTGCTCTGCAGCACGCTCTGTACCACACTCTCTGTCACACACTATCTGTGCAACAATAAAATGTACCACACTCTCTGTACCACACTCTCTGTACCACACTTGCTCTGTGCCACACTTGCTCTGTGCCACATTCTTTACCACACTCTCTGTACCACACTTGCTCTGTACTATACTTGCTCTGTACCATACTCTCTGTACCACAGTCTCTGTACCACACTTGCTCTGTACCAGTCTCTGTACCACACTTGCTCCGTACCTAACTCTCTGTACCACACTTGCTCTGTACCACACTTGCTCTGTACCAGTCTCTGTACCACACTTGCTCCGTACCTAACTCTCTGTACCACACTTGCTCTGTACCACACTTGCTCTGTACCACAGTCTTTGTGCCACACTTGCTCTGTACCACACACTCTGTATCACACTTGCTCCGTACCACACTTGCTCCGTACCACACTTGCTCCGTACCACACTTGCTCCGTACCACACTCTCTGTGTAACAATAAAATGTACCACACTCTCTGTACCACACTCTCTATACCATACTACTCTGTCCCACACTCTCTTTACCACATTTACTCTGCACCACACTTGCTCTGTACCAAACTCTCTGTAGCACACTTGCTCTCTACCACATTTGCTCTGTCCCACACTCTCTGTACCACATTTACTCTGCACCACACTTGCTCTATACCAAACTCTCTGTAGCACACTTGCTCTCTACCACAAGTGCTCTGTACCACACTCTCTGTGCCACACTCGCTCTGTGCCACACTCGCTCTGTGCGACAATAAAATGTACCACACTCTCTGTACCACACTCTCTATACCTCACTGCTCTGTACCACACTTGCTCTGCACCACACTCTCTGCACCACATTGCGCTCTCCCACACTGCTCACTACCACACTCACTGTACCAGAATTGCTCTGTCCCAAACTCTCTGTACCACACACGCTCTGTACCACACACTCTCTGTACCACACACGCTCTGTACCACAGTCTCTTTACCACACGCCTCTGTACCACACGCCTCTGTACCACACGCCTCTGTACCACACGCCTCTGTACCACACGCCTCTGTAACACACGCCTCTGTAACACACGCCTCTGTAACACACGCCTCTGTAACACACGCCTCTGTAACACACTTGCTCTGTAACACAGTCTCTGTACCACACTCTCTGTCACACACTCTCTGTCACACACTCTCTGTCACACACTCTCTGTGCAACAATAAAATGTACCACACTCTCTGTACCACACTCTCTGTATCACACTTGCTCTGCAGCAAACTCTCTGTACCACATTTGCTCTGTACCACGCTCTCTGTACCACACTTGCTCTGTACCACGCATGCTCTGTACCACACTCTCTGTACCAAACTCTCTGTACCACACTTGCTCTCTGTACCACACTTGCTCCGCGCCACACTTGCTCCGCGCCACACTTGCTCTGCGCCACACTTGCTCCGCGCCACAATAAAATGTACCACCCTCTCTGTACCACACTCTATATACCATACTGCTCTGTCCCACACTCTCTGTACCAGACACTCTGTATCACATTTGCTCTGTACCGCACTTGCTCTGTACCGCACTTGCTCTGTACAACAATCTCCGTACCACACTTGCTCCGTACCACACTTGCTCCGTACCACACTTGCTCCGTACCACACTTGCTCCGTACCACACTTGCTCCGTACCACACTTGCTCCGTACCACACTCTCTGTGTAACAATAAAATGTACCACACTCTCTGTACCACACTCTCTATACCATACTACTCTGTCCCACACTCTATGTACCACATTTACTCTGCACCACACTTGCTCTGTACCAAACTCTCTGTAGCACACTTGCTCTCTACCACATTTGCTCTGTCCCACACTCTCTGTACCACACTCGCTCTGTGCCACATTCTCTGTGCGACAATAAAATGTACCACACTCTCTATACCTCACTGCTCTGTACCACACTTGCTCTGCACCACACTCTCTGCACCACATTGCGCTCTCCCACACTGCTCTCTACCACACTCACTGTACCAGAATTGCTCTGTCCCAAACTCTCTGTACCACACGCTCTGTACCACACACGCTCTGTACCACAGTCTCTGTACTACACTTGCTCTGTACCACACGCCTCTGTAACACACGCCTCTGTAACACACGCCTCTGTAACACACTTGCTCTGTAACACACTTGCTCTGTAACACACTTGCTCTGCAGCACGCTCTGTACCACACTCTCTGTCACACACTCTCTGTGCAACAATAAAATGTACCACACTCTCTGTATCACATTTGCTCTGTACCACACTTGCTCTGCAGCAAACTCTCTGTAGCACACTTGCTCTGTACCACACTCTCTGTACCACATTTGCTCTGTACCACGCATGCTCTGTACCACACTCTCTGTACCAAACTCTCTGTACCACACTTGCTCTCTGTACCACACTCTCCGCGCCACACTTGCTCCGCGCCACACTTCTCTGTGCCACAATAAAATGTACCACCCTCTCTGTACCACACTCTATATACCATACTGCTCTGTCCCACACTCTCTGTACCAGACACTCTGTATCACATTTGCTCTGTACCACACTTGCTCTGTACCACACTTGCTCTGTACCACACTCTCTGTACCACATTTGCTCTCTGTACCACGCTCTCTGTACCACGCTCTCTGTACCACGCTCTCTGTACCAAACTTGCTCCGTACCAGTCTCTGTACCACACTGCTCTGTACCACACTTGCTATGTACCAGTCTCTGTACCAAGCCTCTGTACCACACTGCTCTGTACCACACTTGCTCTGTTCCACACTTGCTATGTACCACAGTCTCTGTACCACACAACTCTGTACCATACTCTCTGCACCACACTTGCTCTGTACCACACTTGCTCTGTACCACACTTGCTCTGTACCACACTTGCTCTGTACCACACTTGCTCTGTACCACATTTCCTCTGTACCACAGCCTCTGTACCACAGCCTCTGTACCACACTGCTCTGTACCACACTGCTCTGTACCACACATGCTCTGTACCACAGTCTCTGTACCACAGCCTCTGTACCACACTGCTCTGTACCACACGCTCTGTACCGCACTTGCTCCGTACCGCACTTGCTCCGTACCGCACTCTCTGTGTAACAATAAAATGTACCACACTCTCTGTACCACACTCTCTATACCATACTACTCTGTCCCACACTCTCTGTACCACATTTACTCTGCACCACACTTGCTCTGTACCAAACTCTCTGTAGCACACTTGCTCTCTACCACATTTGCTCTGTCCCACACTCTCTGTACCACATTTACTCTGCACCACACTTGCTCTATACCAAACTCTCTGTAGCACACTTGCTCTCTACCACATTTGCTCTGTACCACTCGCTCTGTGCCACACTCGCTCTGTGCCACACTCGCTCTGTGCCACATTCTCTGTGCGACAATAAAATGTACCACACTCTCTGTACCACACTGCTCTGTACCACACTTGCTCTGCACCACACTCTCTGCACCACATTGCGCTCTCCCACACTGCTCTCTACCACACTCACTGTACCAGAATTGCTCTGTCCCAAACTCTCTGTACCACACACGCTCTATACCACAGTCTCTGTACCACACTCTCTGTACCACACTACTCTGTACCACAGTCTCTTTACCACACGCCTCTGTAACACACGCCTCTGTACCATACGCCTCTGTAACACACGCCTCTGTAACACACGCCTCTGTACCACACTTGCTCTGTACCACTCTTGCTCTGCAGCACGCTCTGTACCACACTCTCTGTCACACACTCTCTGTGCAACAATAAAATGTACCACACTCTCTGTATCACATTTGCTCTGTACCACACTTGCTCTGCAGCAAACTCTCTGTAGCACACTTGCTCTGTACCATGCTCTCTGTACCACATTTGCTCTGTACCACGCTCTCTGTACCTCGCATGCTCTGTACCACACTCTCTGTACCAAACTCTCTGTACCACACTTGCTCTCCACGCCACACTTGCTCCGCGCCACACTTCTCTGTGCCACACTTCTCTGTGCCACACTTCTCTGTGCCACACTTCTCTGTACCATACTGCTCTGTCCCACACTCTCTGTACCAGACACTCTGTATCACATTTGCTCTGTACCACACTTGCTCTGTACCACACTCTCTGTACCACATTTGCTCTCTGTACCACGCTCTCTGTACCACGCTCTCTGTACCAAACTTGCTCCGTACCAGTCTCTGTACCACACTGCTCTGTACCACACTTGCTATGTACCAGTCTCTGTACCAAGCCTCTGTACCACACTGCTCTGTTCCACACTTGCTATGTACCAAGCCTCTGTACCACACTGCTCTGTACCACACTTGCTCTGTTCCACACTTGCTATGTACCGCAGTCTCTGTACCACACTTGCTCTCTACCACACTTGCTCGGTACCGCAGTCTCTGTACCGCACTTGCTCTGTACCGCACTTGCTCTGTACCGCACTCTCCATGCAACAATAAAATGTACCACACTTGCTCTGTGCCACACTTGCTCTGTGCCACACTTGCTCTGTGCCACAATAAAATGTACCACACTCTCTCTACCACAGTCTCTCTACCACACTTGCTCTCTACCACAGCCTCTGTACCACACTTGATCTGTACCACACTTGATCTGTAGCAAGCTCTGTACCACACTCTCTGTCCCACACTTGCTCTGTACCATACTCGCTGTACCACACTTGCTCTGTACCACAGTCTCTCTACCACACTTGCTCTGTACCACACTTGCTGTGTACCACATCTCTCTGTGCCACACTTGCTCTGTAATACAGTCTCTGTACCACACTTGCTCTGTACCACACTTGCTCTGTACCACAGTCTCTGTACCACACTTGCTCTGTGTGCAACAATAAAATGTACCACACTCTCTATACCACACTTGCTCCGTACCACACTTGCTCCGTACCACACTTGCTCCGTACCACACTCTCTGTGTAACAATAAAATGTACCACACTCTCTGTACCACACTCTCTATACCATGCTACTCTGTCCCACACTCTCTGTACCACATTTACTGTGCACCACACTTGCTCTGTACCAAACTCTCTGTAGCACACTTGCTCTCTACCACATTTGCTCTGTCCCACACTCTCTGTACCACATTTACTCTGCACCACACTTGCTCTATACCAACCTCTCTGTAGCACACTTGCTCTCTACCACATTTGCTCTGTGCCACACTCGCTCTGTGCCACACTCGCTCTGTGCCACAATAAAATGTACCACACTGCTCTGTACCACACTGCTCTGTACCACACTGCTCTGTACCACACTTGCTCTGCACCACACTCTCTGCACCACATTGCGCTCTCCCACACTGCTCTCTACCACACTCACTGTACCAGAATTGCTCTGTCCCAAACTTTCTGTACCACACACGCTCTGTACCACACACGCTCTTTACCACACACCTCTGTAACATACGCCTCTGTACCACACGCCTCTGTAACACAGGCCTCTGTAACACACTTGCTCTGTAACACACTTGCTCTGTAACACACTTGCTCTGTAACACAGTCTCTGTACTACACTTGCTCTGCAGCACGCTCTGTACCACACTCTCTGTCACACACTCTCTGTGCAACAATAAAATGTACCACACTCTCTGTATCACATTTGCTCTGTACCACACTTGCTCTGCAGCAAACTCTCTGTAGCACACTTGCTCTGTACCACGCTCTCTGTACCACATTTGCTCTGTACCACACTCTCTGTACCACGCATGCTCTGTACCACACTCTCTGTACCAAACTCTCTGTACCACACTTGCTCTCCGCGCCACACTTGCTCCGCGCCACACTTGTTCCGCGCCACACTTCTCTGTGCCACACTTCTCTGTGCCACACTTCTCTGTACCACCCTCTCTGTACCATACTGCTCTGTCCCACACTCTCTGTACCAGACACTCTGTATCACATTTGCTCTGTACCACACTTGCTCTCTGTACCACGCTCTCTGTACCACGCTCTCTGTACCACGCTCTCTGTACCACGCTCTCTGTACCAAACTTGCTCCGTACCAGTCTCTGTACCACACTGCTCTGTACCACACTTGCTATGTACCAGTCTCTGTACCAAGCCTCTGTACCACACTGCTCTGTTCCACACTTGCTATGTACCAAGCCTCTGTACCACACTGCTCTGTACCACACTTGCTCTGTTCCACACTTGCTATGTACCGCAGTCTCTGTACCACACTTGCTCTCTACCACACTTGCTCGGTACCGCAATCTCTGTACCGCACTTGCTCTGTACCGCACTTGCTCTAGCCGCACTTGCTATGTACCGCACTTGCTCTGTACCGCACTTGCTCTGTACCGCACTCTCCATGCAACAATAAAATGTACCACACTTGCTCTGTGCCACACTTGCTCTGTGCCACACTTGCTCTGTGCAACAATAAAATGTACCACACTCTCTCTACCACAGTCTCTCTACCACACTTGCTCTCTACCACAGCCTCTGTACCACACTTGATCTGTACCACACTTGATCTGTAGCAAGCTCTGTACCACACTCTCTGTCCCACACTTGCTCTGTACCATACTCGCTGTACCACACTTGCTCTGTACCACAGTCTCTCTACCACACTTGCTCTGTACCACACTTGCTGTGTACCACACCTCTCTGTGCCACACTTGCTCTGTAATACAGTCTCTGTACCACACTTGCTCTGTACCACACTTGCTCTGTACCACAGTCTCTGTACCACACTTGCTCTGTGTGCAACAATAAAATGTACCACACTCTCTATACCACACTTGCTCCGTACCACACTTGCTCCGTACCACACTTGCTCCGTACCACACTCTCTGTGTAACAATAAAATGTACCACACTCTCTGTACCACACTCTCTATACCATGCTACTCTGTCCCACACTCTCTGTACCACATTTACTGTGCACCATACTTGCTCTGTACCAAACTCTCTGTAGCACACTTGCTCTCTACCACATTTGCTCTGTCCCACACTCTCTGTACCACATTTACTCTGCACCACACTTGCTCTATACCAAACTCTCTGTAGCACACTTGCTCTCTACCACATTTGCTCTGTGCCACACTCGCTCTGTGCCACACTCGCTCTGTGCCACACTCGCTCTGTGCCACAATAAAATGTACCACACTCTCTGTACCACACTGCTCTGTACCACACTTGCTCTGCACCACATTGCGCTCTCCCACACTGCTCTCTACCACACTCACTGTACCAGAATTGCTCTGTCCCAAACTCTCTGTACCACACACGCTCTGTACCACACATGCTCTTTACCACACACCTCTGTAACATACGCCTCTGTACCACACGCCTCTGTACCACACGCCTCTGTAACACACTTGCTCTGTAACACAGTCTCTGTACTACACTTGCTCTGCAGCACGCTCTGTACCACACTCTCTGTCACACACTCTCTGTGCAACAATAAAATGTACCACACTCTCTGTACCACACTCTCTATCACACTTGCTCTGCAGCAAACTCTCTGTAGCACACTTGCTCTGTACTACACTCTCTGTACCACATTTGCTCTGTACCACGCTCTCTGTACCACACTTGCTCTGTACCACACTTGCTCTGTACCACACTCTCTGTACCACACTTGCTCTCTGTAAAACACTTGCTCCGCGCCACACTTGCTCCGCGCCACAATAAAATGTACCACCCTCTCTGTACCACACTCTATATACCATACTGCTCTGTCCCACACTCTCTGTACCAGACACTCTGTACCACACTTGCTCTGTACCACACTTGCTCTGTACCACACTTGCTCTGTACCACACTTGCTCTGTACCAGTCTCTGTACCAAGCCTCTGTACCACACTGCTCTGTTCCACACTTGCTATGTACCAGTCTCTGTACCAAGCCTCTGTACCACACTTGCTCTGTTCCACACTTGCTATGTACCACACTTGCTCTGTGCCACACTGCTCTGTGACGCACTTGCTCTGTACCACACTTGCTCTGTACCCCACTTGCTCTGTACAACAATCTCTGTACCACATTCCGTACCACACTTGCTCTGTACCACACTTGCTCTGTACCACACTTGCTCCGTATCACACTTGCTCCGTACCTAACTCTCTGTACCACACTTGCTCTGTACCACACTTGCTCTGTACCAGTCTCTGTACCACACTTGCTCCGTACCTAACTCTCTGTACCACACTTGCTCTGTACCACACTTGCTCTGTACCACAGTCTTTGTGCCACACTTGCTCCGTACCACACTTGCTCCGTACCACACTTGCTCCGTACCACACTTGCTCCGTACCACACTTGCTCCGTACCACACTCTCTGTGTAACAATAAAATGTACCACACTCTCTGTACCACACTCTCTATACCATACTACTCTGTCCCACACTCTCTGTACCACATTTACTCTGCACCACACTTGCTCTATACCAAACTCTCTGTAGCACACTTGCTCTGTGCCACACTCGCTCTGTGCCACACTCGCTCTGTGCCACACTCGCTCTGTGCCACACTCGCTCTGTGCCACACTCGCTCTGTGCGACAATAAAATGTACCACACTCTCTGTACCACACTCTCTATACCTCACTGCTCTGTACCACACTTGCTCTGCACCACACTCTCTGCACCACATTGCGCTCTCCCACACTGCTCTCTACCACACTCACTGTACCAGAATTGCTCTGTCCCAAACTCTCTGTACCACACACGCTCTGTACCACACACGCTCTGTAACACAGTCTCTGTACTACACTTGCTCTGTACCACACTACTCTGTACCACAGTCTCTTTACCACACGCCTCTGTAACACACGCCTCTGTACCACATGCCTCTGTAACACACTTGCTCTGTAACACACTTGCTCTGTAACACACTTGCTCTGTACTACACTTGCTCTGTACCACACTTGCTCTGCAGCACGCTCTGTACCACACTCTCTGTCACACACTCTCTGTGCAACAATAAAATGTACCACACTCTCTGTACCACACTCTCTATCACATTTGCTCTGTACCACACTTGCTCTGCAGCAAACTCTCTGTAGCACACTTGCTCTGTACCACACTCTCTGTACCACATTTGCTCTGTACCACACTCTCTGTGCCACACTCTCTGTGCCACACTTGCTCTGTGCCACACTTGCTCTGTACAACAATCTCTGTACCACATTCTTTACCACACTCTCTGTACCACACTTGCTCTGTACCATACTCTCTGTACCAGTCTCTGTACCACACTTGCTCCGTACCTAACTCTCTGTACCACACTACTCTGTACCACACTACTCTGTACCACACTACTCTGTACCACACTTGTTCTGTAACACAGTCTTTGTACTACACTTGCTCTGTGCCACACTTGCTTTGTACCAAACTGCTCTGTACCACACTTGCACTGTACCACGGTCTGTACCACACTCTCTGTCACACACTCTCCGTGCAACAAAATGTACCGCCCTCTCTGTACCATACTCTATATACCATACTGCTCTGTCCCACACTCTCTGTACCACACAATCTGCATCACATTTGCTCTGTACCACACTTGCTCTGTAGCAAACTCTCTGTAGCACACTTGCTCTGTACCACAATCTCTGTACCACACTCTCTGTACCATATTTGCTCTGTACCACACTTGCTCTGTACCACGCATACTCTGTACCATGCATGCTCTGTCCCACACTCTCTGTACCATACTTGCTCTATACCACACTCTCCGTACCACACTCTCCGTACCACACTCTCCATACCACACTCTCCGTACCACACTGCTCTGTCCCACACTGCTCTGTCCCACACTACTCTGTCCCACATTTACTCTGCACCACACTTGCTTTGTACCAAACTCTCTGTAGCACACTTGCTCTCTACCACACTCTCTGTACCACATTTGCTCTGTGCCACACTCTCTGTGCCACACTTGCTCTGTGCAACAATAAAATGTACCTCACTCACTATACCTCACTCTCTATACCATACTGCTCTGTCCCACACTCTCTGTACCACACTCTCTGTACCACACTCTCTGTACCACACTCTCTGTACCATTCTCTCTGCACCATACTCGCTCTGTACCACACTTGCTCTGTACCACACTCTCTGTACCACACTGCTCGGGACCAGACTCTCTGTACCACACGGCTCTGTACACACTGCTCTGCACCACACTTGCTCTGTACCATCTGTACCGCACTTCTCTGCACCACACTTGCTCTGCACCATCTGTACCACACTTGCTATGTACCACACTCTCTGTGCCACACTTGCTCTGTACAACACTCTCTGTACCACGCTTGCTCTGTATCACAATCTCTGTACCACACTGCTCTGTACCACACTTGCTCTGTACCATACTCTCTGTACCACACTTGCTCTGTACACACTGCTCTGTGCCACACTTGCTCTGTACCACACTCTCTGTACCACACTGCTCTGTACCACACTCTCTGTGCAACAATAAAATGTACCACACTCTCTGTACCACACTCTCTATACCATACTGCTCTGTACCACACTCTCTATACCACACTGCTCTGTACCAAACTCTCTGTAGCACACTTGCTCTGTACCACACTTGCTCTGTGCCACACTCTCTGTGCCACACTTGCTCTCTACCACACTTGCTCTCTACCACACTTGCTCTCTACCACACTTGCTCTCTACCAGTCTCCGTACCACACTTGCTCTGTACCACACTTGCTCTGTACCACACTCTCTGTACCATACTTGCCCTATATCACACTCTTCGTACCACACTCTCTGTGTAACAATAAAATGTACCACTCTCTGCACCGCACTTGCTCTGTACCGCACTTGCTCTGCACCGCACTTGCTCTGCACCGCACTTGCTCTGCACCGCACTTGCTCTGCACCGCACTTGCTCTGCACCGCACACTCTGTACCACATTTGCTGTGTTCCACACTTGCTCTGGACCAGACTCTCTGTACCACACTTGCTATGTACCACACTCTCTGTGCCACACTTGCTCTGTACAACACTCTCTGTACCACGCTTGCTCTGTATCACAATCTCTGTACCACACTTGCTCTGTGCCACACTTGCTCTGTGCCACACTTGCTCTGTGCCACACTTGCTCTGTGCCACAATAAAATGTACCACACTCTCTATACCATACTGCTCTGTCCCACACTCTCTGTCCCACATTTACTCTGTACCACACTTGCTCTGTACCAAACACTCTGTACCACATTTGCTCTGTACCATAATTGCTCTGTCACACACTCTCTGTGCAACAATAAAATGTACCACACTCTCTGTACCACACTCTCTGTACCACACTCTCTGTACCACACTCTCTGTACCACACTCTCTGTACCACACTCTATGTACCACACTCTATGTACCACACTCTATATACCACACTTGCTCTGCGCCACACTTGCTCCGTGCCACACTTGCTCCGTGCCACACTTGCTCCGTGCCACACTTGCTCCGTGCCACACTTGCTCTCTACCAGTCTCTCTAGCACACTTGCTCTGTCCCACACTCTCTGTACCATACTTGCTCTATATCACACTCTTCGTACCACACTCTCTGTGTAACAATAAAATGTACCACACTCTCTATACCATACTGCTCTGTCCCACACTCTCTGTCCCACACTCTCTGTCCCACATTTACTCTGCACCACACTTGCTCTGTACCAAACTCTCTGTAGCACACTTGCTCTCTACCACACTCTCTGTACCACATTTGCTCTGTACCACACTCTCTGTGCCACACTTGCTCTGTACCACACTTGCTCTGTGCCACACTCTCTGTGCCACACTCGCTCTGTACCACACTCGCTCTGTGCCACACTCGCTCTGCACCACACTCGCTCTGCACCACACTCGCTCTGCACCACACTCTCTGTACCATGCATGCTCTGTCCCACACTCTGTACCATACTTGCTCTATATCACACTCTCCGTGCCACACTCTCTATACCATACTGCTCTGTCCCACACTCTCTGTACCACATTTACTCTGCACCACACTTGCTCTGTACCAAACTCTCTGTAGCACACTTGCTCTGTACCACACTCTCTGTACCACACTCTTTGTACCACACATGCTCTGTGCCACACTTGCTCTGTGCCACACTTGCTCTGTGCCACACTTGCTCTGTGCCACACTCTCTCTGTGCCACACTGCAATAAAATCTACCACACTCTCTGTGCAACAATTTATATACCACACTCTCTGTACCACACTCTGTGCCACACTTCGCTGTGCCACACTTCTGTGCCACACTTGCTCTGTGCCACACTTGCTCTGTGCCACATTCTCTGTACCACACTTGCTCTGTACCACACTTGCTCTGTACCACATTCTCTGTGCGACAATAAAATGTACCACACTCTCTGTACCACACTCTCTATACCTCACTGCTCTGTACCACACTATCTGTACCACATTGCGCTCTCCCACACTGCTCTCTGCCTCACTGCTCTGTACCACACTCACTGTACCAGAATTGCTCTGTAACACACTCACTGTACCAGAATTGCTCTGTCCCAAACTCGCTGTACCACACTTGCTCTGTGCCACACTTGCTCTGTGCCATTCTCTCTGCACCATACTCGCTCTGTACCACACTCGCTCTGTACCACACTCGCTCTGTACCACACTCTCTGTGCAACACTGCTCTGTGCCACACTATCTGTACCACATTTGCTCTGGACCACTCTCTCTGGACCACACTGCTCGGGACCACACGGCTCTGTACACACTGCTCTGTACCACACTTGCTCTGTACCATCTGCACCACACTTGCTCTGCACCACACTTGCTCTGCACCACACTTGCTCTGCACCACACTTGCTCTGCACCACACTTGCTCTGTACCACAATCTCTGTACCACACTGCTCTGTACCACACTTGCTCTGTACCATACTCTCTGTACCACACTTGCTCTGTACACACTGCTCTGTGCCACACTTGCTCTGTACTACACTGCTCTGTGCAACAATAAAATGTACCACACTCTCTGTACCACACTCTCTGTACCACACTGCTCTGTACCACATTTGCTCTGTACCATAATTGCTCTGTCACACACTCTCTGTGCAACAATAAAATGTACCACACTCTCTGTACCACACTCTCTATACCATACTGCTCTGTACCACACTGCTCGGTGCCACACTTGCTCGGTGCCACACTTGCTCGGTGCCACGCTTGCTCTGTACCATTCTCTCTGCACCATACTCGCTCTGTACCACACTCTCTGTACCTCACTTGCTCTGTACCACACTCTCTGTGCCACACTGCTCTGTGCCACACTTGCTCTGTACCACACTCTCTGTACCACATTTGCTCTGTACCACACTCTCTGGACCACACTGCTCGGGACCAGACTCTCTGTACCACACGGCTCTGTACACACTGCTCTGTACCACACTTGCTCTGTACCATCTGTACCGCACTTCTCTGCACCACACTTGCTCTGCACCACACTTGCTCTGCACCACACTTGCTCTGCACCATCTGTACCACACTTGCTATGTACCACACTCTCTGTACCACGCTTGCTCTGTATCACAATCTCTGTACCACACTTGCTCTGTACCATACTCTCTGTACCACACTTGCTCTGTACACACTGCTCTGTGCCACACTTGCTCTGTACCACACTCTCTGTACCACACTGCTCTGTACCATTTGCTCTGTACCACACTCTCTGTGCAACAATAAAATGTACCACACTCTCTGTACCACACTCTCTGTACCACATTTACTCTGTACCACACTTGCTCTGTACCAAACTCTCTGTAGCACACTTGCTCTGTACCACACTCTCTGTACCACACTGCTCTGTACCACATTTGCTCTGTAACACACTCTCTGTGCAACAATAAAATGTACCACACTCTCTGTACCACACTCTCTATACCATACTGCTCTGTACCACACTCTATATACCACACTGCTCTGTACCACACTTGCTCTGTACCACACTTGCTCTGTACCACAGTCTCTGTACTACACTTGCTCTGTACCACACTTGCTCTGTGCCACACTTGCTCTGTGCCACACTCTCTGTGCCACACTCTCTGTGCCACACTCGCTCTCTACCACACTTGCTCTCTACCACACTTGCTCTCTACCAGTCTCTGTACCACACTTGCTCTTTACCACAATTGCTCTGTATCATGCATGCTCTGTCCCACACTCTCTGTACCATACTTGCTCTATATCACACTCTTCGTACCACACTCTCTGTGTAACAATAAAATGTACCACTCTCTGTACCACACTTGCTCTGTACCACACTTGCTCTGTACCACACTTGCTCTGTACCACACTTGCTCTGTACCACACTCTCTGTACCACATTTGCTGTGTTCCACACTTGCTCTGGACCAGACTCTCTGTACCACACTTGCTCTCTACCATCTGTACCACACTTGCTATGTACCATACTCTCTGTGCCACACTTGCTCTGTACCACGCTTGCTCTGTACCACACTGCTCTGTACCACACTTGCTCTGTACCACACTTGCTCTGTGCCACACTTGCTCTGTGCCACACTTGCTCTGTGCCACACTGCTCTGTGTAACAATAAAATGTACCACACTCTCTGTACCACACTCTCTATACCATACTGCTCTGTCCCACACTCTCTGTCCCACATTTACTCTGTAGCATACTTGCTCTGTACCACACTTGCTCTGTGCCACACTTGCTCTGTGCCACACTTGCTCTGTGCCACACTTGCTCTGTGCAACAATAAAATGTACCACACTCTCTGTACCACACTCTCTGTACCACACTCTCTGTACCACACTTGCTCCGTGCCACACTTGCTCCGTGCCACACTTGCTCCGTGCCACACTTGCTCCGTGCCACACTTGCTCCGTGCCACACTTCTCCCGTGCCACACTTCTCCCGTGCCACACTTCTCCCGTGCCACACTTGCTCCGTGCCACACTTGCTCCGTGCCACACTTGCTCCGTGCCACACTGCTCTCTACCACACTTGCTCTGTACCAGTCTCTCTACCACACTTGCTCTGTACCACAATTGCTCTGTACCACACTCTCTGTACCATGCATGCTCTGTCCAACACTCTCTGTACCATACTTGCTCTATATCACACTCTTCGTACCACACTCTCTGTGTAACAATAAAATGTACCACTCTCTATACCATACTGCTCTGTCCCACACTCTCTGTCCCACACTCTCTGTCCCACACTGCTCTCTGCCTCACTGCTCTGTACCACACTCACTGTACCAGAATTGCTCTGTAACACACTCACTGTACCAGAATTGCTCTGTCCCAAACGCTCTATACCACACTTGCTCTGTACCAAACTCTCTGTACCACACTTGCTCTGTGCCACACTTGCTCTGTACCATTCTCTCTGCACCATACTCGCTCTGTACCACACTCGCTCTGTACCACACTCGCTCTGTACCTCACTTGCTCTGTACCACACTGCTCTGTGCCACACTGCTCTGTGCCACACTTGCTCTGTGCCACACTCTCTGTACCACATTTGCTCTGTACCACACTCTCTGGACCACACTGCTCGGGACTAGACTCTCTGTACCACACGGCTCTGTACACACTGCTCTGTACCACACTTGCTCTGTACCATCTGTAACGCACTTATCTGCACCACACTTGCTCTGCACCACACTTGCTCTGCACCACACTTGCTCTGCACCATCTGTACCACACTTGCTATGTACCACACTCTCTGTGCCACACTTGCTCTGTACAACACTCTCTGTACCACGCTTGCTCTGTATCACAATCTCTGTACCACACTGCTCTGTACCACACTTGCTCTGTACCATACTCTCTGTACCACACTTGCTCTGTACACACTGCTCTGTGCCACACTTGCTCTGTACCACACTCTCTGTACCACACTGCTCTGTACCACACTGCTCTGTGCAACAATAAAATGTACCACACTCTCTATACCATACTGCTCTGTCCCACACTCTCTGTACCACACTTGCTCTGTACCAAACTCTCTGTAGCACACTTACTCTGTACCACACTCTCTGTACCACACTCTCTGTACCACATTTGCTCTGTACCACATTCTCTATACCACACTGCTTTGTACCACACTTGCTTTGTACCACACGCTCTGTACCACACTTGCTCTGTACCACACTTGCTCTGTACCACACTTGCTCTGTACCACACTCTCTGTACCACACTTGCTCTGTGCCACACTTGCTCTGTACCATTCTCTCTGCACCATACTCGCTCTGTACCACACTCGCTCTGTACCACACTCGCTCTGTACCTCACTTGCTCTGTACCACACTCTCTGTGCAACACTGCTCTGTGCCACACTTGCTCTGTACCACACTCTCTGTACCACATTTGCTCTGTACCACACTCTCTGGACCACACTGCTCGGGACCAGACTCTCTGTACCACACGGCTCTGTACACACTGCTCTGTACCACACTTGCTCTGTACCATCTGTACCGCACTTCTCTGCACCACACTTGCTCTGCACCACACTTGCTCTGCACCACACTTGCTCTGCACCACACTTGCTCTGCACCATCTGTACCACACTTGCTATGTACCATACTCTCTGTGCCACACTTGCTCTGTACAACACTCTCTGTACCACGCTTGCTCTGTATCACAATCTCTGTACCACACTGCTCTGTACCACACTTGCTCTGTACCATACTCTCTGTACCACACTTGCTCTGTACACACTGCTCTGTGCCACACGTGCTCTGTACCACACTCTCTGTACCACACTGCTCTGTACCACACTGCTCTGTGCAACAATAAAATGTACCACACTCTCTGTACCACACTCTCTATACCATACTGCTCTGTCCCACACTCTCTGTACCACATTTACTCTGTACCACACTTGCTCTGTACCAAACTCTCTGTAGCACACTCTCTGTACCACACTCTCTGTACCACACTTGCTCTATACCACACTCTCTGTGCAACACTGCTCTGTGCCACACTTGCTCTGTACCACACTCTGTACCACATTTGCTCTGTACCACACTCTCGGGACCACACTGCTCGGGACCAGACTCTCTGTACCACACTTGCTCTGTACCATCTGTACCGCACTTCTCTGCACCACACTTGCTCTGCACCACACTTGCTCTGCACCACACTTGCTCTGCACCACACTTGCTCTGCACCACACTTGCTCTCTACCATCTGTACCACACTCTCTGTGCCACACTTGCTCTGTACAACACTCTCTGTACCACGCTTGCTCTGTATCACAATCTCTGTACCACACTGCTCTGTACCACACTTGCTCTGTACCACACTCTCTGTACACACTGCTCTGTGCCACACTTGCTCTGTACCACACTCTCTGTACCACACTGCTCTGTACCATTTGCTCTGTACCACACTCTCTGTGCAACAATAAAATGTACCACACTCTCTGTACCACACTCTCTATACCATACTGCTCTGTACCACACTCTCTGTACCACATTTACTCTGTACCACACTTGCTCTGTACCAAACTCTCTGTAGCACACTTGCTCTGTACCACACTCTCTGTACCACACTGCTCTGTACCACATTTGCTCTGTACCATAATTGCTCTGTCACACACTCTCTGTGCAACAATAAAATGTACCACACTGCTCTGTATCACACTCTATATACCACACTGCTCTGTACCACACTTGCTCTGTACCACACTTGCTCTGTACCACAGTCTCTGTACTACACTTGCTCTGTACCACACTTCTCTGTGCCACACTCTCTGTGCCACACTCTCTGTGCCACACTCTCTGTGCCACACTCTCTGTGCCACACTTGCTCTCTATCACACTTGCTCTCTACCAGTCTCTGTACCACACTTGCTCTCTACCACAATTGCTCTGTACCACAATTGCTCTTTACCACAATTGCTCTGTATCATGCATGCTCTGTCCCACACTCTCTGTACCATACTTGCTCTATATCACACTCTTCGTACCACACTCTCTGTGTAACAATAAAATGTACCACTCTCTGTACCACATTTACTCTGCACCACACTTGCTCTGTACCACACTTGCTCTGCACCACACTTGCTCTGCACCACACTTGCTATGTACCGCACACTCTGTACCACATTTGCTGTGTTCCACACTTGCTCTGGACCAGACTCTCTGTGCCACGCTTGCTCTGTACCACGCTTGCTCTGTACCACACTCCTCTGTACCACACTCGCTTTGTACCACACTCGCTTTGTACCACACTCGCTTTGTACCACACTCGCTCTGTACCTCACTTGCTCTGTACCACACTCTCTGTGCAACACTGCTCTGTGCCACACTTGCTCTGTACCACATTTGCTCTGTACCACACTCTCTGGACCACTCTGCTCGGGACCAGACTCTCTGTACCACACGGCTCTGTACACACTGCTCTGTACCACACTTGCTCTGTACCATCTGTACCGCACTTCTCTGCACCACACTTGCTCTGCGCCACACTCTCTGTACCACGCTTGCTCTGTATCACAATCTCTGTACCACACTGGCTCTCTACCACACTTGCTCTCTACCACACTTGCTCTCTACCACACTTGCTCTCTACCAGTCTCTGTACCACACTTGCTCTGTACCACAATTGCTCTTTACCACAATTGCTCTGTATCATGCATGCTCTGTCCCACACTCTCTGTACCATACTTGCTCTATATCATACGCTTCGTACCACACTCTCTGTGTAACAATAAAATGTACCACTCTCTGTACCACATTTACTCTGCACCACACTTGCTCTGTACCACACTTGCTCTGTACCACACTTGCTCTGTACCACACTGCTCCGTGCCACACTTGCTCCGTGCCACACTTGCTCCGTGCCACACTTGCTCCGTGCCACACTTGCTCCGTGCCACACTTGCTCCGTGCCACACTTGCTCCGTGCCACACTTGCTCCGTGCCACACTTGCTCCGTACCACACTGCTCTCTACCACACTTGCTCTCTACCACACTTGCTCTCTACCACACTTGCTCTCTACCAGTCTCTCTACCACACTTGCTCTGTACCACAATTGCTCTGTCCCATACTGCTCTGTCCCATACTGCTCTGTCCCATACTGCTCTGTCCCACACTCTCTGTACCACATTTACTCTGTACCACACTTGCTCTGTACCAAACTCTCTGTAGCACACTTGCTCTCTACCACACTCTCTGTACCACATTTGCTCTGTACCACACTCTCTGTGCCACACTTGCTCTGTACCACACTTGCTCTGTGCCACACTCGCTCTGTGCCACACTCGCTCTGTGCCACACTCGCTCTGTGCGACAATAAAATGTACCACACTCTCTGTACCACACTCTCTGTACCTCACTGCTTTGTACCACACTGCTCTGTACCAGAATTGCTCTGTCCCAAACTCTCTGTACCACACTCACTGTACCACACTCACTGTACCAGAATTGCTCTGTACCACACTCACTGTACCAGAATTGCTCTGTGCCACACTTCTCTGTGCCACAGTCTCTTTACTACACTTGCTCTGTACCACAGTCTCTTTACTACACTTGCTCTGCACCACACTTGCTCTGCACCACACTTGCTCTGCACCACACTTGCTCTGCACCACACTCTCCGTGCCACACTCTCCGTGCCACACTCTCTATACCATACTGCTCTGTCCCACACTCTGCACCACATTTACTCTGCACCACACTTGCTCTGTACCAAACTCTCTGTAGCACACTTGCTCTGTACCACACTCTCTGTACCACAATTGCTCTGTACCACACTTGCTCTGTACCACACTTGCTCTGTACCACATTCTCTCTGTGCCACACTGCAACAATAAAATGTACCACACTCTCTGTGCAACAATCTATATACCACACTCTCTGTACCACACTCTCTGTACCACACTTCGCTGTGCCACACTTCTGTGCCACACTTCTGTGCCACACTTGCTCTGTGCCACATTCTCTGTACCACACTTGCTCTGTACCACACTTGCTCTGTACCACATTCTCTGTGCGACAATAAAATGTACCACACTCTCTGTACCACACTGCTCTGTACCACACTTGCTCTGTACCACAGTCTCTGTACTACACTTGCTCTGTACCACACTTGCTCTGTGCCACACTCTCTGTGCCACACTTCTCTGTGCCACACTTGCTCTCTACCACACTTGCTCTCTACCAGTCTCTGTACCACACTTGCTCTGTACCACATTTACTCTGCGCCACACTTGCTCTGCGCCACACTTGCTCTGCGCCACACTTGCTCCGTGCCACACTTGCTCCGTGCCACACTTGCTCCGTGCCACACTTGCTCCGTGCCACACTTGCTCCGTGCCACACTTGCTCCGTGCCACACTGCTCTCTACCACACTTGCTCTGTACCAGTCTCTCTACCACACTTGCTCTGTACCACAATTGCTCTGTACCACACTCTCTGTACCATACTGCTCTGTCCCACACTCTCTGTACCATACTGCTCTGTCCCACACTCTGTCCCACATTTACTCTGTGCCACACTCGCTCTGTGCCACACTCGCTCTGTGCCACACTCGCTCTGTGCCACACTCGCTCTGTGCCACACTCGCTCTGTGCGACAATAAAATGTACCACACTCTCTGTACCACACTCTCTATACCTCACTGCTCTGTACCACACTGCTCTGTACCACACTCACTGTACCAGAATTGCTCTGTACCACAGTCACTGTACCAGAATTGCTCTGTCCCAAACTCTCTGTACCACACTCACTGTACCAGAATTGCTCTGTATCACACTCACTGTACCAGAATTGCTCTGTACCACACTCACTGTACCAGAATTGCTCTGTGCCACACTTCTCTGCGCCACACTTGTTCTGCGCCACACTTGCTCCGCGCCACACTTGCTCCGCGCCACACTTGCTCCGCGCCACACTTGCTCCGCGCCACACTCTCTATACCATACTGCTCTGTCCCACACTCTCTGTACCACATTTACTCTGCACCACACTTGCTCTGTACCAAACTCTCTGTAGCACACTTGCTCTGTACCACACTCTTTGTACCACACTTGCTCTGTACCACACTTGCTCTGTACCACACTCTCTGTGCCACACTGCAACAATAAAATGTACCACACTCTCTGTGCAACAATCTATATACCACACTCTCTGTACCACACTCTGTGCCACACTTCGCTGTGCCACACTTCTGTGCCACACTTGCTCTGTGCCACATTCTCTGTACCACACTTGCTCTGTACCACACTTGCTCTGTACCACATTCTCTGTGCGACAATAAAATGTACCACACTCTCTGTACCACACTCTCTATACCACACTTGCTCTGTACCACACTTGCTCTGTACCACACTTGCTCTGTACCACACTTGCTCTGTACCACACTTGCTCTGTACCACATTGCGCTCTCCCACACTGCTCTCTGCCTCACTGCTCTGTACCACACTCACTGTACCAGAATTGCTCTGTAACACACTCACTGTACCAGAATTGCTCTGTCCCAAACTCTCTGTACCACACTTGCTCTGTGCCACACTTGCTCTGTGCCACTGTATCTGTGCCACACTGCTCTGTACCACAGTCTCAGTGCCACACGTGCTCTGTCCCACACTTGCTCTGTCCCACACTCTCTGAACCATACTTGCTCTGTACCACACTGCTCTGTACGATTTGCTCTGTCCCACACTTGCTCTGTCCCATACTCTGTGTAACAATAAAATGTATCATACTGCTCTGTACCACACTCTCTGTACCACACTCTCTGTACCACACTCTCTGTACCACACTCTCTGCACCACATTTACTCTGCACCACACTTGCTCTGTACCACACTTGCTCTGTACCAAACTTGCTCTGTACCACACTCTCTGTGCAACACTGCTCTGTGCCACACTTGCTCTGTACCACATTTGCTCTGTACCACACTCTCTGGACCACTCTGCTCGGGACCAGACTCTCTGTACCACACGGCTCTGTACACACTGCTCTGTACCACACTTGCTCTGTACCATCTGTACCGCACTTCTCTGCACCACACTTGCTCTGCGCCACACTCTCTGTACCACGCTTGCTCTGTATCACAATCTCTGTACCACACTGGCTCTCTACCACACTTGCTCTCTACCACACTTGCTCTCTACCACACTTGCTCTCTACCAGTCTCTGTACCACACTTGCTCTGTACCACAATTGCTCTTTACCACAATTGCTCTGTATCATGCATGCTCTGTCCCACACTCTCTGTACCATACTTGCTCTATATCATACGCTTCGTACCACACTCTCTGTGTAACAATAAAATGTACCACTCTCTGTACCACATTTACTCTGCACCACACTTGCTCTGTACCACACTTGCTCTGTACCACACTTGCTCTGTACCACACTGCTCCGTGCCACACTTGCTCCGTGCCACACTTGCTCCGTGCCACACTTGCTCCGTGCCACACTTGCTCCGTGCCACACTTGCTCCGTGCCACACTTGCTCCGTACCACACTGCTCTCTACCACACTTGCTCTCTACCACACTTGCTCTCTACCACACTTGCTCTCTACCAGTCTCTCTACCACACTTGCTCTGTACCACAATTGCTCTGTCCCATACTGCTCTGTCCCATACTGCTCTGTCCCATACTGCTCTGTCCCATACTGCTCTGTCCCACATTTACTCTGTACCACACTTGCTCTGTACCAAACTCTCTGTAGCACACTTGCTCTCTACCACACTCTCTGTACCACATTTGCTCTGTACCACACTCTCTGTGCCACACTTGCTCTGTACCACACTTGCTCTGTGCCACACTCGCTCTGTGCCACACTCGCTCTGTGCCACACTCGCTCTGTGCGACAATAAAATGTACCACACTCTCTGTACCACACTCTCTGTACCTCACTGCTTTGTACCACACTGCTCTGTACCAGAATTGCTCTGTCCCAAACTCTCTGTACCACACTCACTGTACCACACTCACTGTACCAGAATTGCTCTGTACCACACTCACTGTACCAGAATTGCTCTGTGCCACACTTCTCTGTGCCACAGTCTCTTTACTACACTTGCTCTGTACCACAGTCTCTTTACTACACTTGCTCTGCACCACACTTGCTCTGCACCACACTTGCTCTGCACCACACTTGCTCTGCACCACACTCTCCGTGCCACACTCTCTATACCATACTGCTCTGTCCCACACTCTGTACCACATTTACTCTGCACCACACTTGCTCTGTACCAAACTCTCTGTAGCACACTTGCTCTGTACCACACTCTCTGTACCACAATTGCTCTGTACCACACTTGCTCTGTACCACACTTGCTCTGTACCACATTCTCTCTGTGCCACACTGCAACAATAAAATGTACCACACTCTCTGTGCAACAATCTATATACCACACTCTCTGTACCACACTCTCTGTACCACACTTCGCTGTGCCACACTTCTGTGCCACACTTGCTCTGTGCCACATTCTCTGTACCACACTTGCTCTGTACCACACTTGCTCTGTACCACATTCTCTGTGCGACAATAAAATGTACCACACTCTCTGTACCACACTGCTCTGTACCACACTTGCTCTGTACCAGTCTCTGTACTACACTTGCTCTGTACCACACTTGCTCTGTGCCACACTCTCTGTGCCACACTTCTCTGTGCCACACTTGCTCTCTACCACACTTGCTCTCTACCAGTCTCTGTACCACACTTGCTCTGTACCACATTTACTCTGCGCCACACTTGCTCTGCGCCACACTTGCTCCGCGCCACACTTGCTCCGTGCCACACTTGCTCCGTGCCACACTTGCTCCGTGCCACACTTGCTCCGTGCCAGTCTCTCTACCACACTTGCTCTGTACCACAATTGCTCTGTACCACACTCTCTGTACCATACTGCTCTGTCCCACACTCTCTGTACCATACTGCTCTGTCCCACACTCTCTGTCCCACATTTACTCTGTGCCACACTCGCTCTGTGCGACAATAAAATGTACCACACTCTCTGTACCACACTCTCTATACCTCACTGCTCTGTACCACACTGCTCTGTACCACACTCACTGTACCAGAATTGCTCTGTCCCAAACTCTCTGTACCACACTCACTGTACCAGAATTGCTCTGTACCACAGTCACTGTACCAGAATTGCTCTGTCCCAAACTCTCTGTACCACACTCACTGTACCAGAATTGCTCTGTATCACACTCACTGTACCAGAATTGCTCTGTACCACACTCACTGTACCAGAATTGCTCTGTGCCACACTTCTCTGCGCCACACTTGCTCCGCGCCACACTTGCTCCGCGCCACACTTGCTCCGCGCCACACTTGCTCCGCGCCACACTTGCTCCGCGCCACACTCTCTATACCATACTGCTCTGTCCCACACTCTCTGTACCACATTTACTCTGCACCACACTTGCTCTGTACCAAACTCTCTGTAGCACACTTGCTCTGTACCACACTCTTTGTACCACACTTGCTCTGTACCACACTTGCTCTGTACCACACTCTCTGTGCCACACTGCAACAATAAAATGTACCACACTCTCTGTGCAACAATCTATATACCACACTCTCTGTACCACACTCTGTGCCACACTTCGCTGTGCCACACTTCTGTGCCACACTTGCTCTGTGCCACATTCTCTGTACCACACTTGCTCTGTACCACACTTGCTCTGTACCACATTCTCTGTGCGACAATAAAATGTACCACACTCTCTGTACCACACTCTCTATACCACACTTGCTCTGTACCACACTTGCTCTGTACCACACTTGCTCTGTACCACATTGCGCTCTCCCACACTGCTCTCTGCCTCACTGCTCTGTACCACACTCACTGTACCAGAATTGCTCTGTAACACACTCACTGTACCAGAATTGCTCTGTCCCAAACTCTCTGTACCACACTTGCTCTGTGCCACACTTGCTCTGTGCCACTGTATCTGTGCCACACTGCTCTGTACCACAGTCTCAGTGCCACACGTGCTCTGTCCCACACTTGCTCTGTCCCACACTCTCTGAACCATACTTGCTCTGTACCACACTGCTCTGTACGATTTGCTCTGTCCCACACTTGCTCTGTCCCATACTCTGTGTAACAATAAAATGTATCATACTGCTCTGTACCACACTCTCTGTACCACACTCTCTGTACCACACTCTCTGTACCACACTCTCTGCACCACATTTACTCTGCACCACACTTGCTCTGTACCACACTTGCTCTGTACCAAACTTGCTCTGTACCACACTCTCTGTACCACACGTGCTCTGTACCATAATTGCTCTGTCACACACTCTCTGTGCAACAATAAAATGTACCACACTCTCTGTACCACACTCTATATACCACACTGCTCTGTACCACACTCTCTGTACCACACTTGCTCTGTACCACACTCTCTGTGTAACAATAAAATGTACCACACTCTCTGTACCACACTCTCTATACCATACTGCTCTGTACCACACTTGCTCTGTACCAGTCTCTGTACCACACTTGCTCTGTACCACACTCTCTGTACCACACTTGCTCTGTACCACACTTGCTCTGTACCACACTTGCTCTGTACCAGACTCTCTGTACCACACTGCTTTGTACCACACTTGCTCTGTACCACACTTGCTCTGTACCACGCTCTCCGTACCACACTTGCTCTGCACCGTACTCGCTCTGTACCACACTCTCTGCACCTCACTTGCTCTGTACCACACTGCTCGGGACCACACTGCTCTGGACCACACGGCTCTGTACCATCTGTACCACACATCTCTGCACCACACTTGCTATGTACCACACTTGCTATGTACCACACTCTCTGTACCACGCTTGCTCTGTATCACAATCTCAGTACCACACTGCTCTGTACCACACTTGCTCTGTACCATACTCTCTGTACCACACTTGCTCTGTACCACACTCTCTGTACCACTTGCTCTGTCACACACTTGCTCTGTCACACACTCTCTGTCCAACAATAAAATGTACCACACTCTCTGTACCACACTCTCTATACCATACTGCTCTGTACCACACTTGCTCTGTACCACACTTGCTCTGTACCACACTTGCTCTGTACCACACTCTCTGTACCACACTTGCTCTGTACCACACTTGCTCTGTACCACACTTGCTCTGTACCACGCTCTCCGTACCACACTTGCTCTGCACCGTACTCGCTCTGTACCACACTCTCTGTACCTCACTTGCTCTGTACCACACTGCTCGGGACCACACTGCTCTGGACCACACGGCTCTGTACCATCTGTACCACACATCTCTGCACCACACTTGCTATGTACCACACTTGCTATGTACCACACTCTCTGTACCACGCTTGCTCTGTATCACAATCTCAGTACCACACTGCTCTGTACCACACTTGCTCTGTACCATACTCTCTGTACCACTTGCTCTGTCACACACTTGCTCTGTCACACACTTGCTCTGTCACACACTCTCTGTCCAACAATAAAATGTACCACACTCTCTGTACCACACTCTCTATACCATACTGCTCTGTACCACATTTACTCTGTACCACACTTGCTCTGTGCCACACTTGCTCTGTACCCCACGCTCTCTGTACCCCACGCTCTCTGTACCCCACGCTCTCTGTACCCCACGCTCTCTGTACCCCACGCTCTCTGTACCCCACGCTCTCTGTACCCCACGCTCTCTGTACCCCACGCTCTCTGTACCCCACGCTCTCTGTACCCCACGCTCTCTGTACCCCACGCTCTCTGTACCCCACGCTCTCTGAACCCCACGCTCTCTGAACCCCACGCTCTCTGAACCCCACACTCTATGTACCCCACACTCTATGTACCACACTCTATGTACCACACTCTATGTACCACACTCTATGTACCACACTCTATGTACCACACTGCTCTGTAACACACTGCTCTGTAACACACTGGCTCTGTAACACACTGGCTCTGTAACACAGTCTCTGTACTACACTTGCTCTGTGCCACACTTGCTCTGTGCCACACTTGCTCTGTGCCACACTTGCTCTGTGCCACACTTGCTCTGTGTAACAATAAAATGTACCACACTCTCTGTACCACACTGCTCTGTACCATACTTGCTCTGCGCCACACTTGCTCTGTGCCACACTTGCTCTGTGCCACACTTGCTCTGTGCCACACTCTCTGTACCACATTTGCTCTGTACCACACTCTCTGGACCACACGGCTCGGGACCACACTGCTCTGTACCATCTGTACCACACTTCTCTGCACCACACTTGCTCTGTACCACACTTGCTATGTACCACACTCTCTGTGCCACACTTGCTCTGTACAACACTCTCTGTACCACGCTTGCTCTGTATCACAATCTCTGTACCACACTGCTCTGTACTACACTTGCTCTGTACCACACTCGCTGTACCACATTTACTCTGTACCACACTTGCTCTGTACCAAACTCTCTGTAGCACACTTACTCTCTGTACCACACTCTCTGTACCACACTCTCTGTACCACATTTGCTCTGTACCATAATTGCTCTGTCACACACTCTCTGTGCAACAATAAAATGTACCACACTCTCTGTACCACACTCTATATACCACACTCTATATACCACACTGCTCTGTACCACACTGCTCTGTACCACACTTGCTCTGTACCACACTTGCTCTGTACCACACTTGCTCTGTACCACTTCTCACTGTACCACACTTCACTGTACCACACTTCACTGTACCACACTTCACTGTACCACACTTCACTGTACCACACTCTCTGTACCACACTCTCTGTACCACACTCTCTGTACCACACTTGCTCTGTGTAACAATAAAATGTACCACACTCTCTGTACCACACTCTCTATACCATACTGCTCTGTACCACACTTGCTCTGTACCACACTCTCTGTACCATTTGCTCTGTACCACACTTGCTCTGTACCACACTTGCTCTGTACCACACTTGCTCTGTGTAACAATAAAATGTACCACACTCTCTGTACCACATTTACTCTGTACCACACTTGCTCTGTACCAAACTCTCTGTAGCACACTTACTCTCTGTACCACACTCTCTGTACCACACTCTCTGTACCACATTTGCTCTGTACCATAATTGCTCTGTCACACACTCTCTGTGCAACAATAAAATGTACCACACTCTATATACCACACTGCTCTGTACCACACTTGCTCTGTGCCACACTTGCTCTGTGCCACACTTGCTCTGTGCCACACTTGCTCTGTGCCACACTTGCTCTGTGTAACAATAAAATGTACCACACTCTCTGCACCACACTCTCTATACCATACTGCTCTGTACCACACTTGCTCTGTACCACACTCTGTGCCACACTTGCTCTGTACCACAGTCTCTGTACTACACTTGCTCTGTACCACACTTGCTCTGTACCACACTTGCTCTGTACCACACTCTCTGTACCACACGTGCTCTGTACCATAATTGCTCTGTCACACACTCTCTGTGCAACAATAAAATGTACCACACTCTCTCTACCACACTTGCTCTCTACCACACTTGCTCTCTACCACACTTGCTCTCTACCACACTCTCTGTGCAACACTGCTCTGTGCCTCACTTGCTCTGTACCACATTTGCTCTGTACCACACTCTCGGGACCACACTGCTCGGGACCACACTGCTCTGGACCAGACTCTCTGTACCACACGGCTCTGTACACACTGCTCTGCACCACACTTGCTCTGTACGACACTTGCTATGTACCACACTTGCTATGTACCACACTCTCTGTGCCACACTTGCTCTGTACAACATTCTCTGTACCACGCTTGCTCTGTATCACAATCTCTGTACCACACTGCTCTGTACCACACTTGCTCTGTACCACACTCTCTGTGTAACAATAAAATGTACCACACTCTCTGTACCACACTCTCTATACCATACTGCTCTGTACCACACTCTCTGTACCACATTTACTCTGTACCAAACTCTCTGTAGCACACTTGCTCTGTACCACACTCTCTGTATCACACTCTCTGTACCACATTTGCTCTGTACCATAATTGCTCTGTCACACACTCTCTGTGCAACAATAAAATGTACCACACTCTATATACCACACTTGCTCTGTGCCACACTTGCTCTGTGCCACACTTGCTCTGTGCCACACTTGCTCTGTAACAATAAAATGTACCACACTCTCTGTACCACACTCTCTGTACCACACTCTCTGTACCACACTTGCTCTGTACCACACTTGCTCTGTACCACACTTGCTCTGTACCACAGTCTCTGTACCACATTTGCTCTGTACCACACTTGCTCTGTACCACACTCTCTGTACCATAATTGCTCTGTACCATACTCTCTGTACCACAGTCTCTGTACCACACTTGCTCTGTACCAGTCTCTGTACCACACTTGCTCTGTACCACACTTGCTCTGTATCACACTTGCTCTGTACCACACTCTCTGTACCACACTGCTCTGTACCACTCTTGCTCTGTACCACTCTTGCTCTGTACCACACTTGCTCTGTACCTAACTCTCTGTACCACACTTGCTCTGTACCACACTTGCTCTGTAACACTTGCTCTGCACCACACTTGCTCTGCACCACACTTGCTCTGCACCACACTTGCTCTGTATCATACATGCTCTATATCACACTTGCTCTGTACCACACTTGCTCTGTACCACACTTGCTCTGTACCACACTTGCTCTGTACCACACTCTCTGTGTAACAATAAAATGTACCACACTCTCTGTACCACACTCTCTATACCATACTGCTCTGTACCACACTTGTTCTGTACCACAATTGCTCTGTACCACAATTGCTCTGTACCACACTTGCTCTGTACCAGTCTCTGTACCACACTTGCTCTGTACCACACTTGCTCTGTACCACACTCTCTGTGCCAGTCTCTGTACCACACTTGCTCTGTACCACACTTGCTCTGTACCACACTTGCTCTGTACCATACTGCTCTGTACCACATTTGCTCTGTACCATAATTGCTCTGTACCATACTCTCTGTACCACAGTCTCTGTACCACACTTGCTCTGTACCACACTTGCTCTGTACCACACTCTCTGTGCCAGTCTCTGTACCACACTTGCTCTGTACCACACTCTCTGTGCCAGTCTCTGTACCACACTTGCTCTGTACCACACTTGCTCTGTACCACACTTGCTCTGTACCACGCTCTCTGTACCACGCTTGCTCTGTACCACGCTTGCTCTGTACCTAACTCTCTGTACCACACTTGCTCTGTAGCAAAAACTCTGTACCACACTTGCTCTGTAACACTTGCTCTGCACCACACTTGCTCTGCACCACACTTGCTCTGCACCACACTTGCTCTGCACCACACCACACATGCTCTATATCACACTTGCTCTGTACCAAACTTGCTCTGTACCACACTGCTTTGTACCACACTTACTCTGTACCACACTTACTCTGTACCACACTTGCTCTGTACCACACTTGCTCTGTACCACGCTCTCCGTACCACACTTGCTCTGTACAACACTGCTCTGTGCCACACTTGCTCTGTACCACACTTGCTCTGTACCACACTCTCTGTGCCACACTTGCTCTGTACAACACTCTCTGTACCACGCTTGCTCTGTATCACAATCTCTGTACCACACTGCACTGTACCACACTTGCTCTGTACCATACTCTGTACCGCACTTGCTCTGTACCACACTCTCTATACCATACTGCTCTGTCCCACACTCTCTGTACCACATTTACTCTGTACCACACTTGCTCTGTACCAAACTCTCTGTAGCACACTTGCTCTGTACCACACTCTCTGTACCACACTCGCTCTGTACCATAATTGCTCTGTCACACACTCTCTGTGCAACAATAAAATGTACCACACTCTATATACCACACTTGCTCTGTACCACAGTCTCTGTACTACACTTGCTCTGTGCCACACTTGCTCTGTGCCACACTTGCTCTGTGTAACAATAAAATGTACCACACTCTCTGTACCAAACTTGCTCTGTACCACACTTGCTCTGTACCACACTTGCTCTGTACCAGTCTCTGTACTACACTTGCTCTGTACCACACTTGCTCTGTACCAGTCTCTGTACCACACTGCTTTGTACCACACTTGCTCTGTACCACACTTGCTCTGTGCCACACTTGCTCTGTGCCACACTTGCTCTGTGTAACAATAAAATGTACCACACTCTCTGTACCACACTCTCTATACCATACTGCTCTGTACCACACTTGCTCTGTACCACACTTGCTCTGTACCACAGTCTCTGTACCACACTTGCTCTGTACCAGTCTCTGTACCACACTTGCTCTGTACCACACTCTCTGTACCATAATTGCTCTGTACCATACTCTCTGTACCACAGTCCCTGTACCACACTTGCTCTGTAGCACAAACTCTGTACCACACTTGCTCTGTAACACTTGCTCTGCACCACACTTCTCTGCACCACACTTGCTCTGCACCACACTTGCTCTGCACCACACTTGCTCTGCACCACACTTGCTCTGCACCACACTTGCTCTGCACCACACTTGCTCTGTACCATACTCTCTGCACCATACTCGCTCTGTACCACACTCTCTGTACCTCACTTGCTCTGTACAACACTACTTTGTGCCACACTTGCTCTGTACCACACTTGCTCTGTACCACACTCTCTGTGCCACACTTGCTCTGTACAACACTCTCTGTGCCACGCTTGCTCTGTATCACAATCTCTGTACCACACTGCTCTGTACCATACTCTCTGTACTGCACTTGCTCTGTACCACACTCTCTATACCATACTGCTCTGTACCACACTCTCTGTACCACACTCTCTGTACCACATTTACTCTGTACCACACTTGCTCTGTACCAAACTCTCTGTAGCACACTTGCTCTGTACCACACTCTCTGTACCACACTCTCTGTACCACATTTGCTCTGTACCATAATTGCTCTGTCACATACTCTCTGTGCAACAATAAAATGTACCACACTTGCTCTGTACCACAGTCGCTGTACCACACTTCTCTGTACCACACTTCTCTGTACCACACTTCTCTGTACCACACTTCTCTGTACCACACTTCTCTGTACCACACTTCTCTGTACCACACTGCTCTGTACCACACTGCTCTGTACCACACTCTCTGTACCACACTCTCTGTACCACACTCTCTGTACCACACTCTCTGTACCACATTTACTCTGTACCACACTTGCTCTGTACCAAACTCCCTGTACCACACTTGCTCTGTACCACAGTCGCTGTACCACACTTCTCTGTACCACACTTCTCTGTACCACACTTCTCTGTACCACACTTCTCTGCACCACACTTCTCTGCACCACACTTCTCTGCACCACACTTCTCTGCACCACACTTCTCTGCACCACACTTCTCTGCACCACACTTCTCTGCACCACACTTCTCTGCACCACACTTGCTCTGCACCACACTGCTTTGTACCGCACTTGCTCTGTACCACACTTGCTCTGTACCACGCTCTCTGTACCACACTTGCTCTGTACCTAACTCCCTGTACCACACTTGCTCTGTACCACAAACTCTGTACCACACTTGCTCTGTACCACACTTGCTCTGTACCACACTCTCTGTACCACACGTGCTCTGTACCATAATTGCTCTGTCACACACTCTCTGTGTAACAATAAAATGTACCACACTCTCTGTACCACACTCTCTGTACCACACTTGCGCCGTACCACACTTGCGCCGTACCACACTTGCTCCGTACCACACTTGCTCCGTACCACACTTGCTCCGTACCACACTTGCTCCGTACCACACTTGCTCCGTACCACACTTGCTCCGTACCACACTTGCTCCGTACCACACTTGCTCCGTACCACTCTTGCTCCGTACCACACTTGCTCTGTGCCACACTTACTCTGTACCACATTTACTCTGTACCACACTTGCTCTGTACCACACTCTCTGTACCACACTCTCTGTACCACAATTGCTCTGTACCACAAACTCTGTACCACACTTGCTCTGTAACACAGTCTCTTTACCACACTTGCTCTGTACCACACTTGCTCTGTACCACACTTGCTCTGTACCACACTTGCTCTATACCACACTTGCTCTATACCACAGTCTCTGTACCACACTTGCTCTGTACCACACTTGCTCTGTACCATACATGCTCTGTACCACACTCTCTGTACCAAACTTGCTCTGTACCACACTCTCTGTACCACACTTGCTCTGTACCACACGCTCTGTACCACATTTGCTCTGTACCATACATGCTCTATATCACACTTGCTCTGTACCACACTCTCTGTACCTCACTTGCTCTGTACCACACTCTCTGTGCAACACTGCTCTGTGCCACACTTACTCTGTACCACATTTACTCTGTACCACACTTGCTCTGTACCAAACTCTCTGTAGCACACATGCTCTGTACCACACTCTCTGTACCACATTTGCTCTGTATCATAATTGCTCTGTCACACACTCTCTGTGCAACAATAAAATGTACCACACTTGCTCTGTACCACACTTGCTCTGTGCCACACTTGCTCTGTAACAATAAAATGTACCGCACTCTCTGTACCACACTCTATGTACCACACTTGCTCTGTACCACACTGGCTCTGTACCACACTGGCTCTGTACCACACTGGCTCTGTACCACACTGGCTCTGTACCACACTTGCTCTGTACCACACTTGCTCTGTACCACAGTCTCTTTACCACACTTGCTCTGTACCACACTTGCTCTGTACCACACTTGCTCTGTACCACACATGCTCTGTACCATACATGCTCTGTACCACACTCTCTGTACCAAACTTGCTCTGTACCACACTGGCTCTGTACCACACTTGCTCTGTACCACACGCTCTGTACCACACTTGCTCTGTACCATACATGCTCTATATCACACTTGCTCTGTACCACACTCTCTGTACCTCACTTGCTCTGTACCACACTCTCTGTGCAACACTGCTCTGTGCCACACTTGCTCTGTACCACACTCTCTGTACCACATTTACTCTGTACCACACTTGCTCTGTACCACACTTGCTCTGTACCACACTTGCTCTGTACCACACTGCTCTGTGCCACACTTGCTCTGTAACAATAAAATGTACCACACTCTCTATACCATACTGCTCTGTACCACACTTGCTCTGTACCACACTCTTGTGCAACACTTCTCTGCACCACACTTGCTTCGTACCACACTTGCTCCGTACCACACTTGCTCCGTACCACACTTGCTCTGTACCACATTTGCTCTGTACCACACTTGCTCTGTACCACACTTGCTCTGTACCACAAACTCTGTACCACACTTGCTCTGTAACACAGTCTCTTTACCACACTTGCTCTGTAACACTTGCTCTGTACCACACTTGCTCTGTACCACACTTGCTCTGTACCACACTTGCTCTGTACCACACTCTCTGTACCTCACTTGCTCTGTACCACACTCTCTGTGCAACACTGCTCTGTGCCACACTTGCTCTGTACCACACTCTCTGTACCACATTTACTCTGTACCACACTTGCTCTGTACCAAACTCTCTGTAGCACACTTGCTCTGTACCACACTCTCTGTACCACATTTGCTCTGTATCATAATTGCTCTGTCACACACTCTCTGTGCAACAATAAAATGTACCACACTCTCTGTACCACACTCTATATACCACACTGCTCTGTAACACACTTGCTCTGTAACACACTTGCTCTGTAACACAGTCTCTGTACCACACTTGCTCTGTACCACACTGCTCTGTACCACACTTGCTCTGTGCCACACTTGCTCTGTCACAATAAAATGTACCACACTCTCTTTTCCACACTTGCTCTGTACCACACTTGCTCTGTACCACACTTGCTCTGTACCACACTTGCTCTGTACCACACTTGCTCTGTACCTAACTCTCTGTACCACACTTGCTCCGCACCACACTTGCTCCGCACCACACTTGCTCTGCACCACACTTGCTCTGCACCACACTTGCTCTGCACCACACTTGCTCTGTACCACACTTGCTCTGTACCACACTTGCTCTGTACCACACTTGCTCTGTACCACACTCTCTGTGTAACAATAAAATGTACCACACTCTCTGTACCACACTCTCTATACCATACTGCTCTGTACCACACTTGTTCTGTACCACAATTGCTCTGTACCACAATTGCTCTGTACCACAATTGCTCTGTACCAGTCTCTGTATCACACTTGCTCTGTACGACACTTGCTCTGTACCACACTCTCTGTGCCAGTCTCTGTACCACACTTGCTCTGTACCACAATTGCTCTGTACCACACTCTCTATACCATACTGCTCTGTACCACACTTGCTCTGTACCATAATTGCTCTGTACCATACTCTCTGTACCACAGTCTCTGTACCACACTTGCTCTGTACCACACTTGCTCTGTACCACACTCTCTGTGCCAGTCTCTGTACCACACTGCTCTGTACCACACTTGCTCTGTACCACACTTGCTCTGTACCACGCTCTCTGTACCACGCTTGCTCTGTACCACGCTTGCTCTGTACCTAACTCTCTGTACCACACTTGCTCTGTAGCAAAAACTCTGTACCACACTTGCTCTGTAACACTTGCTCTGCACCACACTTGCTCTGCACCACACTTGCTCTGCACCACACCACACATGCTCTATATCACACTTGCTCTGTACCAAACTTGCTCTGTACCACACTGCTTTGTACCACACTTACTCTGTACCACACTTGCTCTGTACCACACTTGCTCTGTACCACACTTGCTCTGTACCACGCTCTCCGTACCACACTTGCTCTGTACAACACTGCTCTGTGCCACACTTGCTCTGTACCACACTTGCTCTGTACCACACTCTCTGTGCCACACTTGCTCTGTACAACACTCTCTGTACCACGCTTGCTCTGTATCACAATCTCTGTACCACACTGCTCTGTACCACACTTGCTCTGTACCATACTCTCTGTACCGCACGCTCTGTACCACACTCTCTATACCATACTGCTCTGTCCCACACTCTCTGTACCACATTTACTCTGTACCACACTTGCTCTGTACCAAACTCTCTGTAGCACACTTGCTCTGTACCACACTCTCTGTACCACACTCGCTCTGTACCATAATTGCTCTGTCACACACTCTCTGTGCAACAATAAAATGTACCACACTCTATATACCACACTTGCTCTGTACCACAGTCTCTGTACTACACTTGCTCTGTGCCACACTTGCTCTGTGCCACACTTGCTCTGTGTAACAATAAAATGTACCACACTCTCTGTACCACACTCTCTGTACCAAACTTGCTCTGTACCACACTTGCTCTGTACCACACTTGCTCTGTACCAGTCTCTGTACCACACTTGCTCTGTACCACACTTGCTCTGTACCAGTCTCTGTACCACACTGCTTTGTACCACACTTGCTCTGTACCACACTGCTCTGTGCCACACTTGCTCTGTGCCACACTTGCTCTGTGCCACACTTGCTCTGTGTAACAATAAAATGTACCACACTCTCTGTACCACACTCTCTATACCATACTGCTCTGTACCACACTTGCTCTGTACCACACTTGCTCTGTACCACAGTCTCTGTACCACACTTGCTCTGTACCAGTCTCTGTACCACACTTGCTCTGTACCACACTCTCTGTACCATAATTGCTCTGTACCATACTCTCTGTACCACAGTCCCTGTACCACACTTGCTCTGTACCACACTTGCTCTGTAGCACAAACTCTGTACCACACTTGCTCTGTAACACTTGCTCTGCACCACACTTCTCTGCACCACACTTGCTCTGCACCACACTTGCTCTGCACCACACTTGCTCTGCACCACACTTGCTCTGCACCACGCTCTCCGTACCACACTTGCTCTGTACCATACTCTCTGCACCATACTCGCTCTGTACCACACTCTCTGTACCTCACTTGCTCTGTACAACACTACTTTGTGCCACACTTGCTCTGTACCACACTTGCTCTGTACCACACTCTCTGTGCCACACTTGCTCTGTACAACACTCTCTGTGCCACGCTTGCTCTGTATCACAATCTCTGTACCACACTGCTCTGTACCATACTCTCTGTACTGCACTTGCTCTGTACCACACTCTCTATACCATACTGCTCTGTACCACACTCTCTGTACCACACTCTCTGTACCACATTTACTCTGTACCACACTTGCTCTGTACCAAACTCTCTGTAGCACACTTGCTCTGTACCACACTCTCTGTACCACACTCTCTGTACCACATTTGCTCTGTACCATAATTGCTCTGTCACATACTCTCTGTGCAACAATAAAATGTACCACACTTGCTCTGTACCACAGTCGCTGTACTACACTTGCTCTGTACCACACTTCTCTGTACCACACTTCTCTGTACCACACTGCTCTGTACCACACTGCTCTGTACCACACTGCTCTGTACCACACTGCTCTGTACCACACTGCTCTGTACCACACTGCTCTGTACCACACTGCTCTGTACCACACTGCTCTGTACCACACTCTCTGTACCACACTCTCTGTACCACACTCTCTGTACCACATTTACTCTGTACCACACTTGCTCTGTACCAAACTCTCTGTAGCACACTTGCTCTGTACCACACTCTCTGTACCACACGTGCTCTGTACCATAATTGCTCTGTCACACACTCTCTGTGTAACAATAAAATGTACCACACTCTCTGTACCACACTCTCTGTACCACACTTGCGCCGTACCACACTTGCTCCGTACCACTCTTGCTCCGTACCACTCTTGCTCCGTACCACTCTTGCTCCGTACCACTCTTGCTCCGTACCACTCTTGCTCCGTACCACTCTTGCTCCGTACCACTCTTGCTCCGTACCACTCTTGCTCCGTACCACTCTTGCTCCGTACCACTCTTGCTCCGTACCACTCTTGCTCCGTACCACTCTTGCTCCGTACCACTCTTGCTCCGTACCACTCTTGCTCCGTACCACACTTGCTCCGTACCACACTTGCTCTGTACCACACTCTCTGTACCACAATTGCTCTGTACCACAAACTCTGTACCACACTTGCTCTGTAACACAGTCTCTTTACCACACTTGCTCTGTAACACTTGCTCTGTACCACACTTGCTCTGTACCACACTTGCTCTATACCACACTTGCTCTATACCACAGTCTCTGTACCACACTTGCTCTGTACCACACTTGCTCTGTACCATACATGCTCTGTACCACACTCTCTGTACCAAACTTGCTCTGTACCACACTCTCTGTACCACACTTGCTCTGTACCACACGCTCTGTACCACATTTGCTCTGTACCATACATGCTCTATATCACACTTGCTCTGTACCACACTCTCTGTACCTCACTTGCTCTGTACCACACTCTCTGTGCAACACTGCTCTGTGCCACACTTACTCTGTACCACATTTACTCTGTACCACACTTGCTCTGTACCAAACTCTCTGTAGCACACTTGCTCTGTACCACACTCTCTGTACCACATTTGCTCTGTATCATAATTGCTCTGTCACACACTCTCTCTGCAACAATAAAATGTACCACACTTGCTCTGTACCACACTTGCTCTGTACCACACTTGCTCTGTGCCACACTTGCTCTGTGCCACACTTGCTCTGTAACAATAAAATGTACCGCACTCTCTGTACCACACTCTATGTACCACACTTGCTCTGTACCACACTTGCTCTGTACCACACTTGCTCTGTACCACAGTCTCTTTACCACACTTGCTCTGTAACACTTGCTCTGTACCACACTTGCTCTGTACCACACTTGCTCTATACCACAGTCTCTGTTCCACACTTGCTCTGTACCACACTTGCTCTGTACCACACTTGCTCTGTACCATACATGCTCTGTACCATACATGCTCTGTACCACACTCTCTGTACCAAACTTGCTCTGTACCACACTCTCTGTACCACACTTGCTCTGTACCACACGCTCTGTACCACACTTGCTCTGTACCATACATGCTCTATATCACACTTGCTCTGTACCACACTCTCTGTACCTCACTTGCTCTGTACCACACTCTCTGTGCAACACTGCTCTGTGCCACACTTGCTCTGTACCACACTCTCTGTACCACATTTACTCTGTACCACACTTGCTCTGTACCAAACTCTCTGTACCACACTTGCTCTGTACCACACTTGCTCTGTACCACACTTGCTCTGTACCACAGTCTCTGTACCACACTTGCTCTGTACCACACTGCTCTGTGCCACACTTGCTCTGTAACAATAAAATGTACCACACTCTCTATACCATACTGCTCTGTACCACACTTGCTCTGTACCACACTCTTGTGCAACACTTCTCTGCACCACACTTGCTTCGTACCACACTTGCTCCGTACCACACTTGCTCCGTACCACACTTGCTCTGCACCACATTTGCTCTGTACCACACTTGCTCTGTACCTAACTCTCTGTACCACACTTGCTCTGTACCACAAACTCTGTACCACACTTGCTCTGTAACACAGTCTCTTTACCACACTTGCTCTGTAACACTTGCTCTGTACCACACTTGCTCTGTACCACACTTGCTCTGTACCACACTCTCTGTACCTCACTTGCTCTGTACCACACTCTCTGTGCAACACTGCTCTGTGCCACACTTGCTCTGTACCACACTCTCTGTACCACATTTACTCTGTACCACACTTGCTCTGTACCAAACTCTCTGTAGCACACTTGCTCTGTACCACACTCTCTGTACCACATTTGCTCTGTATCATAATTGCTCTGTCACACACTCTCTGTGCAACAATAAAATGTACCACACTCTCTGTACCACACTCTATATACCACACTGCTCTGTAACACACTTGCTCTGTAACACACTTGCTCTGTAACACAGTCTCTGTACCACACTTGCTCTGTACCACACTGCTCTGTACCACACTTGCTCTGTGCCACACTTGCTCTGTCACAATAAAATGTACCACACTCTCTGTACCACACTCTCTATACCACACTTGCTCTGTACCACACTTGCTCTGTACCACACTTGCTCTGTACCACAGTCTCTGTACCACACTTGCTCTGTACCAGTCTCTGTACCACACTTGCTCTGTACCACACTCTCTGTACCACACTTGCTCTGTACCACACTTGCTCTGTACCACACTCTCTGTACCATAATTGCTCTGCACCACACTTCTCTGCACCACACTTCTCTGCACCACACTTCTCTGCACCACACTTGCTCTGCACCACACTTGCTCTGCACCACACTTGCTCTGCACCACACTGCTTTGTACCGCACTTGCTCTGTACCACACTTGCTCTGTACCACGCTCTCTGTACCACACTTGCTCTGTACCTAACTCCCTGTACCACACTTGCTCTGTACCACAAACTCTGTACCACACTTGCTCTGTACCACACTTGCTCTGTACCACAGTCTCTGTACCACACTTGCTCGGTGCCACACTATCTGTACCACACTTCTCTGCACCACACTTGCTCTGCACCATACTCGCTCTGTACCACACTTGCTCTGTACAACACTCTCTGTACCACGCTTGCTCTGTATCACAATCTCTGTACCACACTGCTCTGTACCACACTTGCTCTGTACCATACTCTCTGTACCACACTTGCTCTGTCACACACTCTCTGTGCAACAATAAAATGTACCACACTCTCTGTACCACACTCTATATACCACTCTGCTCTGTACCACACTTGCTCTGTACCACAGTCTCTGTACCACAGTCTATATACCACACTGCTCTGTACCACACTTGCTCTGTACCAGTCTCTGTACCACACTTGCTCTGTACCACACTCTCTGTACCACACTTGCTCTGTACCTAACTCCCTGTACCACACTTGCTCTGTACCACAAACTCTGTACCACACTTGCTCTGTACCACACTTGCTCTGTACCACAGTCTCTGTACCACAGTCTATATACCACACTGCTCTGTACCACACTTGCTCTGTACCAGTCTCTGTACCACACTTGCTCTGTACCACGCTCTCTGTACCACACTTGCTCTGTACCTAACTCCCTGTACCACACTTGCTCTGTACCACAAACTCTGTACCACACTTGCTCTGTACCACACTTGCTCTGTACCACAGTCTCTGTACCACACTTGCTCGGTGCCACACTATCTGTACCACACTTCTCTGCACCACACTTGCTCTGCACCATACTCGCTCTGTACCACACTTGCTCTGTACAACACTCTCTGTACCACGCTTGCTCTGTATCACAATCTCTGTACCACACTGCTCTGTACCACACTTGCTCTGTACCATACTCTCTGTACCACACTCGCTCTGTACCATAATTGCTCTGTCACACACTCTCTGTGCAACAATAAAATGTACCACACTCTCTGTACCACACTCTATATACCACTCTGCTCTGTACCACACTTGCTCTGTACCACAGTCTCTGTACCACAGTCTATATACCACACTGCTCTGTACCACACTTGCTCTGTACCAGTCTCTGTACCACACTTGCTCTGTACCACACTCTCTGTACCACACTTGCTCCGTACCAGTCTCTGTACCACACTGCTCTGTACCACACTTGCTCTCTGTACCACACTTGCTCTCTGTACCACACTCTCCGTACCACACTCGCTCTGTACCACACTCGCTCTGTACCACACTCGCTCTGTACCACACTCTCTGTGCAACACTGCTCTGTGCCACACTTGCTCTGTGCCACACTTGCTCTGTACCACACTCTCTGGATCACACTGCTCGGGACCAGACTCTCTGCACCACACTTGTTCTGTACCACACTTGCTCTGTACCACACTTGCTCTGCACCGCACTTGCTCTGCACCGCACTCTCTGTACCACATTTGCTGTGTTCCACACTTGCTCTGGACCAGACTCTCTGTACCACACTTGCTCTCTACCATCTGTACCACACTTGCTCTGTACCACACTCTCTGTGCCACACTGCTCTGTGCCACACTTGCTCTGTACAACACTTGCTCTGTGCCACACTCTCTGTACCACATTGCTCTGTGCCACACTTGCTCTGTACAACACTCTCTGTACCACGCTTGCTCTGTATCACAATCTCTGTACCACACTTGCTCTCTACCACACTTGCTCTCTACCACACTTGCTCTCTACCACACTTGCTCTCTACCACACTTGCTCTCTGGACCACACTGCTCTGTACACACTGCTCTGTACCACACTCTCTGCAGCAAATTGCTCTGTAGCACACTGCTCTGTCCCACACTGCTCTGTCCCACACTGCTCTGTGCATCACTTGCTCTATACCACACTTGCTCTGTACCACAGTCTCTGTACCACACAGCTATGTACCACACAGCTATGTACCACACTTGCTCTGTGCCACACTGCTCTGTGCCACACTTGCTCTGTACCACACTTGCTCTGTACCACACTTACTCTGGACCACATTTGCTCTGGACCACACTTGCTCTGGACCAGACTCTCTGTACCACACTTGCTCTGTACCATCTGTACCACTCTTGCTCTGTACCACACTCTCTGTGCCACACTTGCTCTGTACCACACTTGCTCTGTACCACACTTGCTCCGTACCATCTGTACCACTCTTGCTCTGTACAACACTCTCTGTACCACACTGCTCTGTGGCACACTCTCTGTACCACACAGCTTTGTACCACACAGCTATGTACCACACGCTCTGTGCCACACTTGCTCTGTACCACACTTGCTCTGTACCACGCTGCTCTGTATCACACTGGTCTGTGCGACACTTGCTCTGTACCACACCTGCTCTGTGCCACTCTGCTCTGTGCCACACTGCTCTGTGCCATACTTGCTCTGTACCACAGTCGCTGTACCATGCTGCTCTGTACCACACTTGCTCTGTACCACAGTCTTTGTACCACACTGCTCTGTCCCACACTCTCTGTACCACACTTGCTCTGCACCATACTTGCTCTGTACCACACTCTCTGTACCACAATTGCTCTGTACCACATTTGCTCTGTACCACACTGTACCACACTTGCTCTGTACCACAGTCTCTCTACCTCACTTGCTCTGTACCACAGTCGCTGTACCATGCTGCTCTGTACCGCACTTGCTCTGTACCACAGTCTCTGTATCACACTTGCTCTGTACCACAGTCTCTGTACCACACTTGCGCTGTACCACACTCTCTGTCCCACACTCTCTGTTCCACACTGCTCTGTACCACACTATTCTGTGCCACACTTGCTCTGTACCACATGCTCTGTTGCAGACGGTCTGTACCACTCTCTCTTTACCACACTTGCTCTATACCACAGTCTCTGTACCGCTCTGCTCTGTACCACACTTGCTCTGTAGAACACTCTCTGTCCCACACCGCTCTGTACCACAGTGCAGTACAATGGTGGCGAGCAGAAACTGATGTCGTCAACTTAGATCGTGATCAATATGCCTCAATCCTTTAAATTGATGGCTGGATCCACCTGGAGCCACTGATGAGCTTGGGGCCCCACCCGTTGTACTGATTGCACAGTCTTTACGCTGTCCCGGGATTTGACCCACTGCTGTTGAGGGAGATTAGCACGAACAGGGTTGTAATTTGTTGTAATTTCTATGCTATTCTATGAAAATAAGAAACTGAGGAAATGAACTAATGTTGCTGATTACAGTGTCCCTACCAATGCCCTGTTTTCCTAAGAAACAGTTTTAACCGACAGTCCCTCGATAACTATAAATACCATTGACATTATACAGCCATGTAGGGTTAAGCAATCTCCGCTTTTACATCACAGCATAATCCTCCACTGCTTGGTGATCGGATTCCATTCTGTTTATGAGGCAGCTCAGGTTCCTGCAGACTTCAAAAGAAGACTAATATTTGATATTCCTGCAGAAAAGTGGCCTCTGTCTGGGTCAAGGTGACACAGAACAAACTCGCACGTTGTCTGTGGGTCTTCCCGCCCTCCAGATATTGCGCGACTGAGAACTCCCCAGCCCCGCTCCAGCTTTCACCTAGCTGGCTTTGTTTTTCAATTAATATTTATTTGTACCGATGCTCAAATTAGAATCAGAACTCTGAAAGAACCATTTGGTCTCTCCTGTCTTGTACCGTTCCTCAAACTTTACTTTGGTTTCGTGTTTCAAAGCAGGATTCCGAAAAATATTCTTGTTCACAATGGTCTTATCCAAAAGAAGGAACGACTTGCACTGCACCCATTCCCGGGAATTTTATTCCCCGGTTTGAAACATGGGATTCTGCGGATCTCTTTGTCTGTATCCGTGTTCTGTTTTACTCTTAAAAAGATGAGAATCCCAGGGACTGTGCCGAGCGTTGAATTAGCACAATTAGCACACCCTTCGGGTGGCTTATTCCACCCCAGATGGAAATCTCCTGAAGTGATAACTGAAAATGGTGGAAATATGAAGAGGAGAAAGAAGAAGCGAGGTTAGTGTTGTTTGTGAGTGGAATCTGAGATCTCCCGACTGTGGCAGCAGATGACTTCGGGCAGACTCTGCCCCGTTCCTTATAGGCTGCGAGTAAGAAAGGCTGAGAAATTCGTGTACGCCGCGAAAGTTGCCGGTGTCATAGACAACTGGAGTTAACGGCCGCTGAAAATGACCGCAACGCTAAAGAGCATAAATTCATCTGGGGGGGGGGGGCTGGAGATTGGTGGCGCAGCGCTAATCTCTCTGCAAAGCCTCCCTGGTGGCTTTAGCGGAGACCTCTGAGGCGAATTTCCCGTCCTGAAATGGCGTTCAAGCTTCGCACACCCTCCGGGACCGATTTGTGGGCAATTGAAACGGCTATGAATTAATGGGGCAATGCACTTCGAATTAATACAAATTAAAATGCAGTGAAAAAAGGGAGTTTTCAGCCTTTCAAAAAAAAATTTACATTGAAAAGAAGTTCCAAATGGGAGTCTTCAGCTCTTATATCTGAATTCCCTTCCAAACCTCAAAGAAATGGGAAAAGTGTTTCCGCACTAACAGAAGTGACTCAGCAAGCCAGGGAAGGGGTACTCAGGGTCCCACATGCAGCACTCCAGCTTTGTGCAGGGAGTCAACACTGCAAGACAGGTCCTCTACCCACAGGGGCAGGCGGCACTCCAGAAAGAACGATGTGGGACCACATCACTGAGGCTGTCACTGCCAGCAGTGTCGCCCCCACCACCTGGCTCCAGTGTCCAAAGAAGCTTCATGACCTCACACCACTGGTCAAGGTCATTGAATGCATCTTCAAAAGCCATCTCCTACCAACTGTACCACTAGCCTCACACACTGCTCGACCCGCACTCCAATCATTCATCTACCAACAATCTGCACTGATCACAAGGCACATCTCCCATTTCTAGCCTCACCTCACCCCCTTGGAGGAGACAGTGCTGGCCATTCTTGGCAGGGACATGGCTGAGCCCTTGGCCAGCGACGGGGCTGAAAGGATATAAATGCTGGTATCCTCAAATGTTATCCTCCTTCTGGCATGAACCTCTTGTTTTCCTGCCCTCCGCTCACCACAACTCCACCCTTGTGCCTTCCTCATTTCACACACCAAAGAAATGCAGCCTGCCCAGCCAGTGGGCGACCAAGAAGAGGGAGAGGAGAGTGATGAAGAAGAAGAAGAAGATTGATTTGACACTCTCAGCCACCAGCTCCTCAAGATCGACCAACAAAGCCATTTGCAGTCTCCCCCACTGAAAGTTAGCAGCCTTCCACCAGCCATGTTGCAGCCACTGCATGACATCAGTAGGATAGGCAAAGGCACACACAGACAGTCACTGAGGGAATGCATAAGGGCGATGAGTTGATTTCTTGATGTCACATTGGATGGATAGATGTATAAAGTTGGATTGGAAAGTTTACTTTATGGTGGCTTTTATTTCAGCACTGTGGCCAGGAGGACACTGTGATGGTCAGTAACAGGGGGAAGGGAAGGTGCAGGGCAAATGTGGAAAGGAGAATTGGGATTGTGGTCACTGATACCGCAGATGGATGATTCCATCACGGATATCCCAGACAGAAAGGGGCTGTCTGGGTTGCATCCTTCCTTCTGCTTCCTCCTCTTTGGCTTCTTCTTCTTTCCTCTGCAAGCAGATGCTGTAAATCTGAAATGACAGCATAAAATTCTAGGAATTCTGAGCTGGTCAGGCAACATCTTGACCTGAGACGTGAACTCTGTTTCTTTCTCCACACTTGTTGCCTGACCTGAGTATTTGGAACATTTTCTGTCTTCTCAGAGGCCTTCCTTTACCATCCAAGGCCTTGCACGTGACCAGCAGCACTCCCTGCACACTTAAAACATTTTTGACATCTACTGCAGCAAGCCACTACTTCAATAAAATCTAAAAAACCCAGTCCAAAAGCTTAAATCTAAACTTGCCTCAATGATGTGTGTGTCCCTTTAAGAGGTGCTGACATCACCACTGTCAGCCCACTTGCTTTACCTAGCGTGCTTAGGACCCAGTGCTGAATTCATGCTGGGTTCGAAGTTTGGAGTGGTGACGGTAAATCGGTGTTGCACTCTTAACGGCAGTGCAAAGGGAGGGAGGAAAATGGCGACCGCTGTGGGAGCCACCAACAGCTGGCGAAAGAACAGTGAGTGCCATTCTTTTGCCATTTCATGGCGCTACGGAGTGGCGGTGGGTGCATGAATTCCTAGCCCAAAGACTTCTATTTATTTGGTGCCTTTCACAAACTCAGGACATTCCAAAGCACGTTACAGCCAATGAAGTACTTTTGGAGTGTAGTTACTGTTGTAATGTGGGGAAAGCGACAGCTAATTTGTGCACAGCAAGCTCCCACAAACAGCAATAAAAACAGAAAATGCTGGAAATACTCAGCAGGTCAGGCAGCATCTATGGAGAGAGCAACAGAATTAATGTTTCAGGTCAATGACCTTTCGCCAGAACTGGAAAAAGTTAGAGATGCAACAGATTTTAAGCAAATGCAGGGGCAGGGAAAGGGGGGAGGGAGGAAGGAACAAAAGGGAAGGTCTGTGATAGGGTGGAAGGCAGGAGAGACTGAATGATGCAAGGTATGATAGTACAAAGCAAAAGGAGATGGTAATGGGACAAGTAAAGAGACAAAAGGCGAGTCTAGATAGCATGTAAATGGAAATGGCAAAATCATCAACAGCTGTCATGTGAAAAAATAGGGACAGAGGTTTATGGTCTGAAACTGTTAACCTCGATGTTGAGTCCAGAAGGCTGTAAAGTATCTAATCGAAAGATGAGGTGCTGTTCCTCGAGCTTATGTTGAGCTTACATTGAGCTTCATTGGAACAGTGTAAGAGGCCGAGGACGGAGGGGTCAGAGTGGGAGTGGAGCGGAGAATTAAAATGACAGGCAACCGGAAGTTCGGGGTCACGCTTACGGACTGAACGGAGGTGTTCCGCAAAGTGGTCACCCAATCTGAGTTTGGTCTCCCCAATGTAGAGGAGACCACATCGTCAACAGCGAATGCAGTATACAAAATTGCAAGAAGTACAAATAAATCGCTGTTTCACTTGAAAGGAGTATTTGGGGCCCGGGACAGTGGGGAGGCAGGAGGTAAAAGGACAGGTGTTGCATCTCCTGCGCTTGCACGAAAAGGTGCCATGGGAAGGGGAGGGGTTGATTGAGGAGTGGGCCAGAGTGTCGTGGAGGGAGCGGTCCTTCAGAATGCTGAGAGGGGAGGGGAGGGGAAGATGTGTTTAGTGGTGGGATCAGTCTGGAGGTAGTGAAAATGGCGGAGGATGATCCGTTGAACATGGAGATTGGTGGGGTGAAAGGTGAGGACTAGGGGAACCCTATCGAGGTTCTGGGAGGAAGGGAAAGGGGTGAGAGCGGAAGTGAGGGAAATGAAACGGACACTGTCGAGGGCCATGTCAACCACGGTAGAGGGAAACCCTCAGTTGAGGAAAAAGGAAGACACATTGGAAGCACTAGTATGAAAGGTGGTGTCTGAACAAATGCCGCGGAGACGGAGAAACTGGGAGAATGGAACGGAGTCATTACAGGAAGCGGGGTGGGAGGAAGTGTAATCCAAGTAACAATGGGAAACAGTGGGCTTATAGTGGATGTTTGTCATTAGCCTATCCCCAGAAATGGAGACAGAGGATGGGAAGGGAAGTGTCGGAGATGGACCATGTAAAGGTACGGGAAGGGTGGATACAGCATAATCAGTTTTTAGGTGTTGGTTGAGGAATAAATATTGTCAGCAACCACGGAGAACTCCTGCTCTTCTTTGAAATAATGCCATGGGTTCTTTTATGTCCACCTGAAGGGCCGAGATTTACCATCTGATCCTAAAGTTGGCCCGGCCGATTGGGCAGCAAGCACTCCCTCCGTACTGCACTTAGGGTGGTTCTAGATTTGTGCGCTTAAGTCTCTGGAGTGGGACTTACAACCACCACCATCTGGCTCAGAGGTAAGAGTGCTACCCACTGAGCCATGGCTCATATCCATGGGAATTTCATCTGTGTGCCTGCTTGACATCAGGTGGCCGAGCTGACTTTTTACAACTTATTTAGAACATAAGAACAGGAGCAGGCGTAGACCATTTGGCCCATCGAGCCTGCTCTGCCATTCAATAAGATGATGGCTGATCTGGTCACGGACTCAGTTCCACTTTCCTGCCCGCTCCCCTTAACCCTTTACTCCCTTATCGCTCTGGGCAGCTAATTTCTGTTATAGTGACAGCTATCCTGAATTTAGTGGGAGATTTGTAAATACTGAAGATTTCCCTAAATACCCCTCAAGTACATTTATATCTTGGCACAGCATTCTGACACCTGTCCGCCCCAACAGTCTGGCAACACCCAGTACTGATGCATGCTGAAGATACACTTACTCCAGTTATGATGCTTTCTGGTGTGAGGAATCCATAAAAGCTCCAGTTGCACCGAAAGCACAATTCTTAAACCTGCTCGGCACAGTTCTGTTCTGTGCGAGAGGTTGGAGCCCCTGTTTCACTACTTGAGAGGGCTGCTCCTTAATTTCTAGCTCCACTTCAGTCCAGTGATCCTGATGTTTGGCGACATGGCACAGAGTGAGGGGAACAAGTCGGAGGATCTCCTTGTGGTTCTGGCCAATGTGGCCATCTTTCATTCCAGGATGAGCAGGGTGAGTTACTCTGGCTTCCTGTTTCTCTTCCGTGGTCTTGTCCGCGCCCGGGTGACCCTGGAGCAGGAGTGTGCTGTGTTTGGTGGTAGACTTGGGGCCTGGAGCGTGCAGGAGACAATCAGAGCAATTTTGTCGTTTAATTTTCCTAAGTTTCCTTTTTTCTTGTAGTTAAGTTATTTTATTAGCTGTGACCCTTAAAAACAGGGGGCAAAATAATGGGCCTTTAGTTGATGACACTGCAGCAACCCAATGCATCCTTATATCATCACAGGGCAGTCCCTCGGAATCGAGGAAGATTTGCTTCCACTCCTGAAGTGAGTTCTTTGGTGGCTGAACAGTCCAATACGAGAGCCACAGACTTTGTCACAGGTGGGACAGATAGTTGTTGAGGGAAGGGGTGGGTGGGACTGGTTTGCCGCACGCTCTTTCCGCTGCCTGCGCTTGATTTCTGCATGCTCTCGACGTTGAGACTCGAGGTGCTCAGCGCCCTCCCGGATGCACTTCCTCCACTTAGGGCTGTCTTTGACCAGGGACTCCCAGGTGTCAGTGGGGATGTCGCACTTTATCAGGGAGGCTTTGAGGGTGTGCTTGAAAAATTTCCGCTGCCCACCTTTGGCTCGTTTCGCCGTGAAGGAGCTCCGAGTAGATTACAGTAAGTACATTAAGGGTTTTAGAAAAAGGCATACCTGATTGGCTAAATGCTATAAAAATTAAAATGCATGAATACATTGCAGAAAACAAAGCTATCAAGCACGTCTTTCTGTCATTGTGTGATGTCGTCTGGGCTCCAGATTCTCACACCCATACTTGCTTCCCAACTACATACTGTCCTAGTTGTTACTGAGGGGCATGAGGCCTGCTTTCAGGTGAGGAGGGGCAAGAGAATAAAACTGCATTGTGAGGGAAATAACAGAAACTATAAACTGAGAAAAGGCCATTCAGCCCATCACGCTGGCTCCACCCATCATAATCTGAACCATTATGGTGAGTAGTCGCAGCTAAACTTCCCAAAAAAGAAATCCCTGTGGAATTTTTCCTTGATCTCATAACGATTACACTTGAGTGAAAGTTCCAAGATATCAGTTTGTTATTACAATCTACATTATGTGCTGAGAGTGGATATTGTAAAGTTTCACAATCCCGGCCCACGATTTTCCGTCCTTTAACTTTAATGAACACAAACTCATGGGCTGGGAATATGTGGATTTGTGATGTGCTCTCAGCATGTCCTTGGAGTGGGACAGCACAATCTTTACCCCCAAATACTTTGTCATTCTTTACAAAATCTGTATTCCTGACCTCTACACACGTAATCGATTCTGGGTCTGAATTAGTCTACAGCCTTTACTTGCAAAGACCGATGAGATAATAGTTCTATCCAGAGCATTCCTTTCAGGGTTAATTTTGTTCCCACATACTTTGTCCAAAGTGAAACAAATTCTTGTGATCCTTCCTGACCAGCTCAGAAGTGACCTGAAGACATTATACTTGGAGGTGACTTCCAGAATTAACAGCTGTACCAGTTCAAAAGCGAATTATAGATAGTGCACTGGGCTTTCAAGATGGAGGATATTTGCCATAAGAAAGAAAGAACTAGCATTTATATAGCGCCCTTCAGGACTTCCCAAAGCACTTTACAGCCAATGAAATACTTTTGAAATGTACTCGCTGCTTTAATGTAGGAAACATGGCAGCCAATCTGTGTATAGTAAAGTCCCACAAACTGCAGTGCAATAAACAACCAGATCATCCGTGTTTTAGGTGTTGGTCGAAGGATAAATGTTGGCCAGGACATGGAGAGAGTTTAATAGAAGAGTATTCTCAACACAAAATGACCATATTGTTTCCAGAACAAAAGAGAGGATAGTTCTGAACTGTCACAACAAGCTATATAAGGCAGACCTGCCTGGTATCAGCCCAGAAACATTGTTCATTAATAGTCCTGACACACAGATAGAACTGACCCCACCAAAATACTCGCTCTGCCTTTCCATCTTCAGCTAGTATGCTAGTTCAAATCTCATTCTAACTGACGTGACAATATATAAACCGTTGTCCAACCTTTCTTTCTCTCTGCAATACTTCATCTCAAGCAATTGCATTCTGTTCACAAACTGGGTTACTCAACTTATTTAGTGCACAGGAAATGGACGCCATATTTGTCTACATAATGGATCAATGCACTTCAAAGTAATTCACTGTTTGCAAAGCAATCTAAAATGTTTCTGAGAGACATAATCAGGTGCTATATTAATGCAAGGAACTTCTTCTTTGTGGCAGTAAAGAGCCTTGTACATGAGCAGCCTGTGAGGATGGTGGTGGGGTTCAGCCACAGTCCTTTACTAAGAAAGAAAAGACTTGCATTCATCACTTCGAAATGTCTGAAAGCATCTTGGTGATGTGCAAAATATTTCAAAGCACTTCACATTGTAATAAATTAAATTATGCAGTTGCTGTTGTGTGAGTAGGAAGCCATCACCGAGCTCACAGGCTGATCAGTTACAACCAATGGTGCCTCTTTACATATTGTTCATCACTGAGGTCAAAGTAGGTGACACGGTGGTGGCCCATATGATGTTCAGTAGCATGAAATCCTAACAGTCTACCTCCTATAGCCTCGACCCTCCCAGGACATGGTCCTCTGCTGTATTCGCTTCTTCTCCCACAAACTATCCAAGGAAGAGAGACCTGATGATACATTCATGCTTCTGTATTCACAGAAGGCCCCCCTTTGACAACTTCCTTTAGCTATTTGCTGTTTTACTCACATCCCAAACTTTGCCTGGTGCTTTAGCAATAACAACAATGACGTTTATTTATGTTGCGCCATCAACATTGTAAAACATCCCAAGGCGCGTCACAAGAGCGTTATCAAACAAAATTTGACACAGAGCCAGATAAGGAGCTATTAGGACAGGTGACCAAAAGCTTGCTATATAAGGAAAGGCTTAGGGAGGGAATTCCAGACATTCGGGCCCAGGCATCTGAAAGCACGGCCACCAAAGGTGGAGCGTTTAAATCAGGGATATGCAAGTGGCCAGATTTGGAGGAAAGCAGAGACCTCAGATGGTTGTATGTTTGGAGGAGGTTACAGAGATAGCGAGGGGCGAAGCCATGGAGGGATTTGAAATCAAGGATGAGAAGTCAGCCAAAAATGAACACTGAGCCAAAGAAGGAGATCTACATGCAAAGCAACTGAATCCCCTAAATGTTATAAAGTCCATACACTTACTGGTGCCTCTCAGCTAACCCGTTGTGAGTATGTTGAACTGCTAGTCAGAGGCAGCATGAGAGCAGACATTCTGGTCGGAATCTTACCAACCCTGCGGGTGTGGGTTTGGAGACGGTCCCGCTGTCAAAATGGCCCTGATTGACAGCGGGGCGGGACCCCGCTCTGAACCCGCCTCCTTGTCAGTTTCCAAAGTGCCAGGTCTTGCTGCGGTTCACAGACCCGACACCAAGCGGCAGGCCGGCCAATTACCATTATTAAGAGGTACTTTAAAGGTATTTAAAAATAATTTTTACCAATTACTTATCATTTTCTCAAGTTTGTTTACAAGATTCACATCCCTCAGGGAACATGTCAGGTCAGTATTTCCAGCTCTCAGTGACTCTCCATTGCTTTGACTATTTGACAGCTGCAGAAGTGGTATAAAAGCTACCATTTCATGGCTGTTCACTTTTCAATCTCAGAAGCTGAAGCCTTCAGGATTTGGAAGACACTTTTGAACAGTTTGGTAGTGTTTGCAGTGAACTCTCTATTAACTGTCACCTCCTTGGAGCAACCTCTCGCCATTGATAGATCGATTCTGTCATCTCAACTTCAGCTGCCATCTATTCCATCAGCATCGGTGCCCTTGAAAAAATCTCACCTTTGTCCTCAGTCCCACGATCAGCCCCAACACCAGCATCACTAAACACACCAGCATCACCAAGAACAACACCAACCTTCTCCGCAATCACCTGATGCCACACAGGGCTTCAGCACCCGGCCACATTGCTGCCCGAGACACCAGGGATGGCTTCACCATGGCGAGATGATGCACCAGGTTGGCTCCACCCCACACCAGCACCATAAAGCATTCCTGCAATGCCCAAACCATTCCTTTCACACTCATCATCATTGTGGGGGTACCCTTATGTCTCATCATTCACTACAACTCACGAAGCCACTTCCAAAGGTGCACACAAATGTGTCCAAGAAGGCAAAGTGTTCAAACTAAAGATTTCAATGTTTGAAATAGCAGAATCACTACATGAACACTGGCTAGAAGACCCAAATGTCTACCCTTGTAGGTTGTTAGTTGGTATGAATGGACAACGATGAGGGTGAGTGTGAGGTGTGGCTAATGAGATGGGGATGTGATAATGTAGATAGATAGAGAGGGATGGGTGGTGGTGCAAGGTAAGTTGGTGTGAGTAAGGGTGTGCAGGAGTAGGATAGGGAAGGGAGAGTGATGGGGATGTGATGACTAGCACAGCAGGATAAGGTTGAGTGTGGCTTGCAGTAACATTTTGTGATCTACTGAGATCATTGAAAGGTTTGTGCCACTGCAGCCAGATCTTCCTGATGACATCCCTGGTTGTGTCCTCTTGTGCAATGTGCAACCAGGCTGCATTGGTGTCCTGGGCCGGTCTCTTCCATTGGAAGGGAGGAGGACCTCTCTGCGTGCTGTGACTCCCTCCATAAGCATCTGGAGGGAGTCATGGAAGAGTCTGGGTGCAGCCGTGCAACTCTGTGCAGTGCTTGTCAGTGTTTGCAGCACCTCAATGATGCAGAACACTGTCAGCACAACTGTCAAAATCAATGTGGTCATGGTCCCTTTAAGGAAACCAGCTGATGACGTGTCATCAAGCGACGTCACCAGACCCGCTTCCTTTTAATTGGCCGGGAACCTTGCAGGACGGGTTTAGTAAGCCCCATCTAGGGAAAATTCTTTTCACAGTGCGGGCTGGAACCAGGAGTGGGGTCACCATCCACCACCGACCCCGGACCCGCCACAGTTGACAAAATTGCGGCCTGTGAGGGGGAAATTGGGTTGCGAGAGGAAAATGGAGATTGTGAGGGGGGAGAAATGGGGATTGTGAGACAAAATGGGGAAGGTGAGGGGAAAATGGGAATTGTTCGGGGAAAATCGGGAATGTGAGGGTTGCGAATTTTTGGAATTCTCTACCCAAAAAGCCTGTGGATGCTGAGTCATTGAGCATGTTCAAGGCTGAGATCGATAGATTTTTGAACTCTAGGGGAATCAAGGGTATGAGGATTGGGCAGAAAAGTGGAATTGAAGGGGCCTTATGGCCTACTCCTGCAACTCATTATTATTTTCTCATGTTCTCACTAGATGCCTCTGGTCAGTAGTTCTAAAGCTAAAAACAGTAATGGATGACTGAAGTATATGAGTAGTTGTACAGATATCTCACCTTATTATATTGATGGATTATGAAGCCATTCAATGGAATATTCCTCCTCTTTAAAGCTTCTGTATATTCCCTGTGTTGCAAGTACTCTTTAAATAGGCTTGATTTAAAGAGGAAGTCTCCCATCAGAAATGAAACCGTTACAAAGTTTATTTAAAGAAAGATCTTTCCAGATTCGCCCTTCCCTCTTGAAACTGATGACTGATGCTGGGGTCCTGACCAACAGGTGCTTGGCAGAGCTGCAGTACCTCACCCATGTAACCTTTGTGCCCATGCCAAACTAGACGGTGCCTGTTGGGAAACTGCTCTCACACCCCTCTCAGCACCTCATGTAGGACGTGGATTTGAAACATGTCAATCTCCCCTCCTCCACTCCAATCACCCCTCAGCCCCGCCACAGCCTAGCCCTCCCATTGGCTGCAGATACTGCAAGATACAGAGCAACCCATCTGGAAGAAAATAGAGGCAAATACATTTAAATGAAATAGGAATGTTAACCTCACAAAAAAATGCAGGCCCAGAAGTCAGTCCAATGATACCAACAAAGAAAAAAAGAAAGAAGGAAGGAAACAAGGAAAGAAAGAAAAAAACTTGCATTTAAATAGCATCTTTCACAACCCAAAGCGCTTTACACATCACAGCCAATGAAGTACAGTCACTATTGTAATGTCGGGAAACGTAGCAGCCAATGTGCACACAGCAAGCTCCCACAAAGAGCAAGAAATAACGACCAGATATTCTGTTTCAGGGATAAATATTGGCCAGGACTCCCCTGCTTTCTTCAAATAGTGACACCGAATCTTTTACGGCCACCTTGGAGGACAGACAGGGCCTCGGTTAATGTCTCATCTGAAAGACGGCACCTCCGGCAATGCAGCACTTCCTCAGTATTGCGCTGGAGTATCAGCTGAGATTTTATACTAAAATCTTAGGAGTGGGGTGAGGTTTGAACTCACAACCTTTTGATTCATAGGCGTGAGTACTGAGCCAAGGCTGACACCAGAAAAAGACTTGATATGCCTCATCTGAAATTCTTCTCCCTTTACTTGTTTAGCAGAGTCATTAACTCATTTATTTTAGCGGAGAGACCTTTCAGACAGACACATTAAGCATTCGTTCAGTGGGATCCCACAGCATACTTCACGGATTAGTTTGGTGTATTTTACCACAGCATGCACCAGAGCAGAGTGTGCACTGTTTCTGCTTCACAGGCACTGGAATGGTTCCAGTTCATAACCACTTGGATCAGATTGGGATTTCTGGAATAGTTTCCAATTTAATACACTTACTGCCCAGAATGATGCCTTGTGCATCAGTGTGTGACGCATCTTGGGGAATGCAATTCCAGGACTGAAGCAGCTTGCTGTTGTGTTGCAGCTTGTTCCCTATGCAGCCCACAGCCCTGTGCTTTAGTTTGTTCTGCAGTCAAAGGCCTCCGGAGCAAACTTATATTGTACTTTGGTACCAAATTGCAGCTAATATTAGCACCACTCTGGTCCCAGAGATAGGGAATGAAAGAATGTGCCAGCAGATGTATGACCCAACAAAAATTGGCCTAAAATATTTTAGGAGTAGCACTACAGGAATGCTGTACTTCTACTGATGTATATAAGTGTCTGGCAATGCACTGCCACCAGTTTGATGCCACTTTTATCCAGTCACAGTATGAAAAGACGTGACATATCACACTGCTCCACACGACACTTGGGGTCGATTTTGATGAAAACCTCCGCCCGCCCAAGTGCTGCCCAAAGTGCAGCTGAGGTACCAGACGGTACTTTGGGCGGGATATTCATCGCCGAAGTCCCTCGAAGGTCGGCGTTGGCAAATGGACGACGTACGCCGGCAATCTGGGCGGCAGTGGGCGGGAGGTCTCATTCTTAGCGGCAGAGGAGCTTGCCGCCCAAGTGCTGCCGAGGATGGAGTCGGGCCCACGGAGAGCCGAACAGCTGGGAAAAAGAAATCATCAGTAAAAAATTTTAAAAAACTATCGGAAGACCTTCAGGAGACCACATCCAAATAAGTCGTTGTGGAAAAAAAATATATCAAATGTTCACTAACCTTTTTTTCAGGATCTTCATACTTACCATCGGGGACAGACCAGCCTCCAGCCACTCCCGCCGACTCCCACCCGCTGGAATATGGGAGCTCGGCCGGCGGGAGGTCAGTTGCGCCACTCGGCCGTCCAGTGACATTAGCGGGCGGTTCCCGACGGCTATCCCCTCACGCCTGCTCTCGGTCACCTCGAAAGTGACACTGGGCGGATCTTCCAGAGGAATGTCGGCGGCAGTGGGCGGTGAGTTGATCAATTTCGGCCCGAAGGTCTCCAACGCCTATTTTACACACGACAGGAAGGAAAGAAAGACTTGCATTTATATAACGGAGTGATTATCTGCAACAACATTTTTGTGTCCTTCTGCGCATGCACGCGGTCGGCCCCGCCCCGTTTTGCACATGCGCACCCAATCGCCTTATGCGCATGCACAGTGTCACCAAGGTCTGGCCGGGCACGTGCAGTATCCCACAGTTGCAGCTGCTGTGCGGCTTGGCTTTACAGCCAATGAAATACTTTTTTGACGTGTAGTCACTGTTGTAATGTAGGAAACGCAGGAGCCAATTTGCGCACAGCAAGCTCCCACAAACAGCAACGTGACAATGACCAGATAATCTGTTTTTTTTTTGTGATGTTGATTGACGGATAAATATTGGCTAGGACACCAGGGATAACTCCCAACTTCTTCTTCAAAAGAGTGCCATGGGATCTTTTACGTTCACCAGAGAGGGCAGACGGGGTCTCGGTTTAACACCTCATCCAAAAGACAGCACTGGAGTGTCAGCCTGGATTTTTGCACGTAAGTCTCTGGAGTGGGAAATGAATCCACAACCTTCTGACTCAGAGGTAAGAGTGCCACACACTGAGCCACAGCTGAAAGCAGTAAGTATGCAAATTCCACATTACTGTGACTGATCTCCACTCGAAAGCGTCAACCATCTTGGGAGAAAGATTGAAGAGAAGGGTTTTAAGGCAGCTTTTGAAAGCAGGGAGGGAGGTGGCAAGATTGAGGGACCTTGGGAGGAAGTCCCAAGGGAAGGGCAGATGGTGACTCAGAATGGCCGCCAGTGGTGCAGAGGAGGCGGCAGGGAACAAGATGTAGGGGAGCAGAGGATGTGTGAGGGCAAGGCAAGCTCACAGAGAAATTTTTCCTCACCACCACCCCCCAAAAAAATCGCTTTGATTCATAGCAAACATGTTGGCCCCGATATGGGTGGTGGGGTGGGTGCGGGGGAGCCTGTAATGCGGGGAGAACTGGCAATGGTTGGGAACGTTGACGTCAAGCCAAATTAAGTGGCAGGAGACCGCAGCTGAGGACCCTTGGGGATGGTCTCTGACAATCGGGGGGGAGGGGTGTGTGGTGTATGTAGCACACAAATCACTGACTCCACACGGTCTGGTGTAAATCTAACTGCTGTGACCTTCGTCCTTTATTGTTCAGCTCCAGAGTGCCTCTCAGGTGTGGTGGTCAGCCTTATATAGCCCTTGTTGCAGGTACTACCAGGTTTCCCACCACAGCGCCCTCTGTGGTGTGGCATAGTGCTTACATTACATTTAAGGTACTGGGACGATACACACATCATTACATAACATCACCTCCCCCCCCCCCCCCCCCCCCCCCACCAGGACACAGGACAACGATACACACATCATTACAAAACATCACACTTGTCCAACGAAAGGCAGGTGGGCATAGACAGTGCGTTAGTATGGTACATATTATCTGGTACATTAACTAGTTATTGACTGGTAACGGATCCTTGATTTCCTTGTTAGCCGTTATCATTAATTGTACTTCATCCATTATTTTACACAAATACAGTGGCCATTCAGCATTAAAAAAGTAATTCTTATTATAAATTCACTATCTCACATTAACATAGCTCATTTTAGACTCGCTCTGCCTTACAGAAGTCCTTTGTGGGGACCACCTCTTGGTAAGGCCCTTTTAAGACTCCCGGGTGCATTTCCTTTTTAAGGCGCCATCTTTGATGCAGGAGGATTCCACGAGGCTTCTCCTTGGGTGCCGCCATCTTTGATGCTCTGCTGCTCCGACACGATTCCGCCGCCATCTTCTTCTCTGCCGCTCCGGATGCCCTCCGCCGTCGCAGCCTCCACTCCCCTCCGCTGCCACCTGACTTGCCGCTTCTCCTGCGGCCGCCGTGGCCTCTCCAGCAGCCGCACTTGCCGCCTCCCCTGCGGCCTCGTAGCCGCCTCCCCTGCGGCCGTCGTGGTCTCTCCAGCGGCCGCACTTGCCGCGTTCCCCGCGGCCTCCGTAGCCGCCGACCTCCAGCTGCTGCCGCCGCCTGACGCTAACAGCTCCTCGGCGGGGCTCTTCCGAACTGCCGGCCATCCTGGATCCCTCGCACCCCGTCGGCTCAGTCCCCCCCCAATAGGCCCCTCTGTGCAGGGCTGCTTGCCTGTGGGGGCTGGGGCTGCAGGATCTCGGTGTGAGGTCCGGGGCTGGGGCTTACTTGTGGGGGCTGGGGCTGCAGGATCTCTGTGTGAGGCCCAGGCCTGGGACTTGCCTGTGGGGGGATTGAGGCTACAGGGTCTCGGTGTGAGGTCCAGGCCTGGGACTTGTCTGTGGGTGGATTGAGGCTGCAGCTCCAGCTAGGTCGGCGCTGCTCTCTGGGGATCCGGGACATGGCAGCACCCCGGGGAGCAGCAGCCTGTAGAGTGGTGAAGTCTTCCCAGCTCCCACGGACCGTCCCCATCCACCTCCGGCCGAGGAGTGTCGGCCCATCGCCTGCAACGACCCAGAGAGGTAAACCGTGCGTTTTGTCCCCATGGGATACCTGAACCATCGCTCTGCCAAGAACAGCTATCAGTTCCCTGGTGTAGGTACGCAGCTTCGCCGTGACCGGGACCAGCTTGGGTCATGCAGCTTGGTTAATCCACAGTTTATCATCAACGACGGACCCGAGCCCGTGTCCACTTCCATACTCACAGGGACTCTATTGATTTTTACTTCCCTTATCACTGGGGGCGAATTGTCGGTACACGTGTACAGTCCCAACACCTCATCATCTTCTACCTGCTCCTCGCTGAACAGTAGACCATCCACCATCTCCTCAGCCACATGGTGAGTCCGATTTCTTTTACACATACTCTGAAGGTGGCCTTTCAGGTGGCAGGTATTGCACGTGTATTCCGCAAACCTGCACCGGTGAGCCTCATGGCTTCCTCCACAGCGCCAGCATGGTGCTGCTTGATTGGCCCCCTTCAGCGGACTCTGAGTTCCAGGACCCCGAGGTCTGTGCTCTCTGCCCCGGGCAGAGCCACGTTCTGCAGTTTTGTCCGTGGTGGGCGCTATCCTGTGGACAGTGCCTGCCGGGTTCGAGACTGTGTGGATTATTTGCTTGGTGCTGCAAGTCGAGGTCATATATGCCCGGCTGATGGTGATGGCCTTTGTCAGAGTGACTGTGGGTTCCGTGGCCAGCAGCTTGTGAAGGAGGCCCTCGTGGCCAATCCCCATGACGAAAACGCCCCGCAAAGCCTCGTCAAGGTGTGCGCCAAAATCACAAGGCGCCGCGAGTCTCCTGAGGTCTGCAGCATATTTGGTGACATCCTGGCCCTCGGGTCTGCAGTGATGATAAAATTTGTATCTGGCCGTGAGGATGCTCTCCTTCGATTTCAACTGGTCACGAATGAGTTCAGTCAGCTCCTCGTATGACTTGTCCCTGGCGCTCCCGGGTGCCAGTAAATCCCTGACCGGACAGTAAACCTCATCTCCACAACTGGAGAGCAATATCGCCTTACGCTTATCTCTCATTGCGTATGTGTCCTCCGTCAGGTCGTTTGCTGTGAAGTAGTACTCGAGCCTTTCCATAAAGGCCTCCCAATCATTGCCCACGGTAAAATCCTTTAGCGAGCCCAGAGTAGCCATGGTTGCATGGAGTTCGTCCGTTTCCTCATTGCTAATGTGGTGTATGTAGCACACAAATCACTGACTCCACACGGTCTGGTGTAAATCTAACTGCTGTGACCTTCGTCCTTTATTGTTCAGCTCCAGAGTGCCTCTCAGGTGTGGTGGTCAGCCTTATATAGCACCTGTTGCAGGTACTATCAGGTTTCCCACCACAGCGCCCTCTGTGGTGTGGCATAGTGCTTACATTACATTTACGGTACTGGGACGATACACACATCATTACATAACAGGGGGGAGCGAGCAAGAAATCCAGGCTTGTTGTGGGGGGGGGAAAGAGAGGGGCAGTCGGGAGAGAGGGAGCGAGAGATCAGGGGTTGTGGCAGGGTAAAGGTCGACAATTATGGTAAGAGGGAGACAGAGGCCGCGATTGGTAGAGAGGAGGCCGAAGGCTTCCTTGACAGGACAGGAGCAGCTCTCCTGCTCTGCCGGGCCCACACGGAGCACTGTAAAAGGTACCTCCCACCTCCCGTTTACTGCCACGGTTTCCCGAGCCCTGCGAAACACGGTTGGCAACTGTTAAATTTAAAACAGGCTCCCAATTGGACAGTGGGAGCCCAATTTAAATACACTTTAAATCAGGCACCGTCTGTCCGCTCAGGTGGGCGTAAAAGATCCCATGGCACTCGCACGGCACACTACTCACCACCGTGAAAATGGCGGCAGTTGCATCCGCCGAGAGATGGGACATGATCCCATTTTAAGATTTTACAGCCTCCCCCCTTCTACCCCATCCCAATCCTTTCCCTTCTGTCGTGGAGGGTTAATATCAAGGCTGTTGTAACTCTAGTAAGGTAGAATTAAGAATCTAAATTGTGGAAAGGCAGGGGTTTTTATTTTACAAATGAAACAGTTGAATGTGAGTTGATTTAGATTTCTACTTTAAAATTGGTACAGTTCCCTGCAAACCAGTGGCAGAGAACTATGTACAGATCGACCACTTCCAGCTCAACAGACACAAGGCTGGGTCACAGACACCTTGCTTTCTTCAGCTAGAAATGGGTCCAAAGAGGTGGGGTTAGGGCTTAGGCACACAAAGAAATGCCTAACAGGTACCGACATCGATCATGAGACTTGCATGACATTAAATAATGATCTTGAATGCTGGCAGATTTTGTTAACTTCACTAATAATGTCAACATTGCCAAGCTGGGCCAGAGTGGACCCAACCTGCAAGGAAAATACTGGTAAAATACAGACTGAATGAAGGAAGAAAGAAAGAACTTGCATTTATATAGTGCCTTTTACAACCTCAGGACATCCCAAAGCGCTTTACAGCCAATGAAGTAGTTTTGAAGTGATATCACTGTTGTGATGTGGGAAATGCTGCAGCCAACTTGCGCACAGCAATCTCCCACAAACAGCAATGTGATAATGACCAGATAACCTGCTTTAATGGTGTTGGTTGAGGGATAAATAAGAGCCATAACACCAGGGAGAACTCCCTTGTACTTCTTCGAAATAGTGACATGGGATCCTTCACGTCCATTTGAGATGGCACACTGGGTTTAACGTCTCATCTGAAAGACGGCACCTCTGATGGTGCAGCACTCCCTCAGTACTACACTGGAGTGTCAGCCTAGATTTTGTGCTCAAGTTATGAATGGAGTAGAAGGAAAGTGCGGAGTGTGGAACATGCCCAGGGGTCCACCGTTTGGCCCAGCAGAGTGGATGAGTTCAGTACACAACTGGATCACTGAAAAGTCCCACTTTTATACCCAATTAAATCAATTTCTAAATCAGTACCCTGTACTGAAATGGAAAACCAGAACAAATGAATGTCCGAAGGAAACATTACTGTGAAATAAAAAATAGGAACTGTAGGATTTGGTTGTCTTTTTTTCAAAATGATGCTTGTCTAAAAATTTCTGGGGATTTTCTTTTTTATGGCTTTGCAAAGTAATCTTTTTACGTGCTTCCCTTAATATTTTTATAAAATCAAATCATATAATTGTAGAAAAGCAAAATACCGCGGACGCTGGAATCTGGGATAAGAAGAGAAAATGCTGAAAATCTCAGCGGGTCAGGCAGCATCTGTGGAGGGGAAACAGAGTTAAGGTTTCGGGTCGATGACCCTTTGTCAGATCTGGAGAGTGTTCGGAAAGAACACATTCTTAAGAAGCACTGAAAGGGGGAGGGGAAGAAAGAACAAAAGGGAAGGTCTGTGATAGGGTGGAAGACAGGAGAGATTAGAGAAACAAAAGGGATGATGGCCCAAATTCAAATGGTAATGCCAGGAGTTAGAAAAACATTAGTCAAGATAGGGTGTGAATGGCGCCATTCGCCATGACGTCATTCAATGGTCATGAAAGTCACTATTTAAATGCAAGTCTTTTTTTCTTTCAGACAGTCCTGTCCTGGAAGGGGAGCAGGCAAACTATTGTCCCGAGAGAGTACAACAGGAGGGAAAATGTGCATCATTTGCGCCTCCTGTTAGCTGGGAGCTGTTAACGGGGTGCAAACAATTTCTTGCCCGGGGTGGAGGGGCCACTGCCGCCTCCCGTGAAATACTGCGGGAGTTAGCGGAGGCACAAACCGGCAGTGCCCCGCTCCCGCTCCTGTCAGTAGCATCCCAGGCCACTGCGGCAGCGATGATGATGTCATCGCCGTGCACAGCGACCCGCTTTCACCCCGGAGCAGAAATTCGGTAGCGCCGTGTGAGGCCGCCGCGTGTCATGTCAATGCCAGCCTCGCGAGTCGCGAACTGGGCCGCACTCCGCTCACGGGGCAGAAATTAAAGAGGAGGTGCGTGCCACCATTTTGTTTAAATTGGCGACTTTTACCACTCCGGCCTTTCATGGAATATTTCGTGGGATCCGTACCGCCATGTTGCAGCCCGGCACTCCGCTTCTGTGCAGAGTGCAGAAATGCTATGACACTTTGGAGACCTGTTGACCCCATACCCAATGTTGGCTACTGTTTGAGCTTCCATGATGACAGTCTGTGCTCGGCATAATGTCAACAGGGTGTAATGAGTTCTAGAATGATACGACAGATGGGGGATTTCAGTTATGTGAAGAGACTAGAGAAGCTGGGGTTGTTCTCCTTAGAGCAGAGAAAGGAGATTTAAGAGACGTGTTCAACATTATAAGGGGGCTTCGATAGAGTAAATAAGGAGGCATGGTTTCCACTGGCATGAGAGTTGTTAACCAGAGGACACAGATTCAAGATAATTGGCAAAGGAACCAGAGGGGAGACGAGGAGACATTTTCTGGAATGCACTGCCCGAAAGGGTGATGGAAGAAAATTCAACATTTAACTTTCAGAGGAAAATTGAATGAATACTTGAAAAGGAAAATCTTGCCGGGCTATGGGGAAAGAATGGGACTAATTGGATAGCTCTTTTGGAGAGCCGGTGCAGACATGATGGGCCAAATGGCCTCCTTCATTCATTTCAATGAAAAGGATTAAACTTGGTCTTCATAGACAGCTTCATCTGGCACAAGTCTAGATGTTCCAGTTGGCATTTAATGGTAACTTATTTAAAATAAATCCCAGAAATAACAAAAAAAATAACTGCAAAAATACAGGTCTCAACATCCTGAGAGCCGGCAGCCACACCCCGAAACAATCTGAACCGGGTGGATTCTAATAACCTTTACACTGCACAATTCAGTAATGGGGGGTAGAGGGGGCAGGGGAAATTACTATTGTGGTCATCCCTGTTGTGTATCTGTAAAGCATGCACTCCCATGTTCCGCCACCAGGGAGTGCATCCCCTGAAGTCCCAAGGGATCCCAGCATCCCTTGGGAGCACTGTATATAAGCCGGCCCCTAAGGCCTGTTCCTCACTCTGGAGTGTCTTAATGAAGACTGAGGTCACTGTTACTTTAACCTCCCTGTGTACAGTCTCATCTGTGTTAGGAACACAACAATCCCAGCAGTGGACTTTAGCAAATCCACCCACTCCTCTGTGGGGTCACTGCTTAGGGTTGGCAACTCTGGTTGGAGGCATTCCTGGAGGTTTAGTCACATGACATTCTGACCACATGACACCTGACCATGTGATGCCCCGTCACATGACATTTGATCCGTTTCTTCTACAAATATGATTGCATTTATCTTAGAAAGGTTGGGTCCCCTGTCGTTGAGTATTTTTCCATTTGGTTTTGCGTTGGCAGCTGTCGAGCGACAAGTTCCAAGAACCAGAAGGCCACCCATGAGCAGACAAAGCGAGTACATCGAGGGCGGGGGGGAGGGGAAGAGGGGGAAGAGGGGAAACCGAGGGCAGGGTGGGAGGGGAAGAGGGGAAACTGAGGGCGGGGTGGAGGGGGGAAGAGGGGAAACCGAGGCGGGGGGGAGAGGGGAAACCGAGGTGGGGGGAGGGGGAAGAGGGGAAACCGAGGGCAGGGTGGAGGGGGGGAACAGGGGAAACCGAGGCGGGGGGGGAGAGGGGAAACCGAAGTGGGGGGAGGGGGAAGAGGGGAAACCGAGGGCTGGGTGGGGGGAAGAGGGGAAACTGAGGGCGGAGTGGGAGGAAAAGAGGGGAAACCGAGGCGGGGGAGGAGAGGGGAAACCGAGGTGGGGGAAGGGGGAAGAGGAGAAACTAAGGGCGGGTGGGGGGGAAGAGGGGAAACTAAAGGCGGGGTGCGGGGGGGGGGGGAAAGAGGGGAAACCGGGGCTGAGAAAACTGAAGGTGGGAGAACGATTCGCAGAGGGGAAACTAGAGGTGGAAGGAACTTTGATTCCATCAGCAACTAATGGCAAATCACTGAAATTGCACTGATAACACAGTAAAGTGGTAACACACAGATTCCCCTCAGAATCAACAGTAATACAATAACTCAGTTATTTGTAACTGGTAGTAATAAGTGTAATGCCCCGATATCCTACCTCGATCGAGTAGTAATCTGATAACCCGGAAACCTTAGCCCGAATCCCCCTGCACTGCACAAGGTATGGCCGGGCTCCCCAGTCGATGCTACTTTTAACGGGCCCCATCTCTCTCCCTACCTCCTTGGACTCTGGTTTGGACTCGGGTTCTGTGTGAAATTGACGACTCTGAACTGGGAGTCGCAGTCAGAGCTGATCTCTACTTCAACTTCACACGTCAAAACCAGGCGGCACAGACCGACCTGAATCAAACCGAGACATCGCTCAAAGGACAGTGGGCTCGGTGTTTGGGGCAGTTCTCACAGGTCGCATCATCCGGAACTCAGCACAACACCAACATTGTTGAACCATTCCCTGGGCTGCGACTCGATAAAGGAGAGTTTTCATGGAGTTATAGAATTTACAGCATAGGAGGCCATTCGGCTCCTGGTGCTGCTGCTCTCTCCCATAACCCCACTCCATCCCCAACCCAATCTTTTTATACTCTACCTTTTCAAATGCGTCCCATTCCGTTTGAAATGAAGTTTTAGTCTGTACCTCAATTGCCTCATGTGCTGAAGTATTCCATGGTCTTTCCTCCCCCCTTCCCCCTTGTTTCTTCCAGTAAGAATCCTTGTTTCCATTCCCTTGTTTCCCATTAACCCACCAATGGAAACAATCTGTCACTACTTATAATATGTCCTTACTATACAGTACAAATGCACATGAGGTCCATATAGAGAGAAGGTCACTCTGTGACCAGTAACATTTATTCACCAGCACTGAAATGGAGAAGATGGGTGAGCTTCCTCTTTTATACCTGAAAGTCCAGGTTAAGAGTGTCTCCCACAAGTTCACCACCTAGTGGTCAGTGTTCTCACAGTGTACAACTTAGGTCAGTTTATACATGGGTTACAATGATAGTTGAATACATGATATCACCTCCCCTCCAAAGTCTTATTGGGATCACAGGTTAAGTCTCTCTGGTGGTTTACGCTCCCTTGTAGACCGCCTGAGTTGGGGCTCCGGTTGTTGGGCGCTGGCCTGAGTGTCTGCTGTTTGCGGTGCCTCAGGCCTGTCTGGACTGCCCACAGTGACTGGGCTCTCCTCCACTTGGTTCCGGTGTTCGGTTACCTGTGGTGAAGTGAACTCTACATCGTGTTCTTCCTCTGCTTCTTCTCTGGGGTTGCTGAACCTCATTTTTGTTTGATCCACGTGTTTGCAGCAGATTTGTCCATTGGTAAGTTTAACCACCAGAATACTATTCCCCTCTTTGGCAATCACAGTGCCTGCAAGCCTTTTGGGCCCTGCAGCGTAGTTAAGGACAAAGACAGGATCATTTACATCAATACATCAGGTCCTCGCATTCCCGTCATGGTAGTCGCATTGTGACCGGCGCCTGCTCTCAACAATTTCTTTATGGTGGGGTGTATAAGGGATAACCTGGTTTTGAGCGCCCTTTTCATTAGCAGCTCTGCGGGTGGAACCCCTGTGAGCGAGTGTGGTCGGGATCTATTGGCCAACAGGAGGCGTGATAAGCGGCTTTGTAGGGAACCTCCTTGGATTCTGAACATCCACTGTTTGATTATCTGCGCTGCTCGTTCTGCCTGGCCGTTTGAGGCCGGCTTGAACAGTGCCGTTCTGACATGGTTAATACCATTTCCTGCCATGAAGTCCTGGAATTCAATGCTTGTAAAGCACGGGCCATTGTCGCTGACCAAGACGTCCGGTAGAACATGGGCGGTGAACATTGCTCGTAGATTTTCTACCATGGCAGAGGATGTGCTTGAATTGAGAATGTCACACTCGATCCATTTGGAGTAGGCGTCGACTACAACCAAAAACATTTTTCCCATGAAAGGACCTGCGTAGTCCACATGGATGCGTGACCATGGCTTGGTGGGCCAGGACTAGGGGCTAAGGGGGGCTTCCCTGGGCGCATTGCCCAGCTGGGCACATGTGTTGCACCTGCGAACACAACGTTTCAGGTCTGCATCTATCCCTGGCCACCAAACGTGTGACCTGGCAATTGCCTTCATCATGACAATGCCTGGGTGCTCATTGTGGAGTTCTCTGATGAACGCCTCTCTGCCCATCTGGGGCATAACTACTCGGTTTCCCCATAATAGGCAATCGACCTGAATCGAGAGTTCATCCTTGCGCATGTGAAGTGATTTAAATTCCTCAGGGCATGCCCCGTACTTGGCAGCTCAGTCCCCATTCAGGACACATTTCTTGACTAAAGACAGTAGCGGGTCTCTATTTGTCCAGACTTTGATCTGACGGGCTGTCACGGGTGAGCCTTCGCTTTCGAAAGCTTCAACAGCCATAACCATCTCAGCAGCATGCTCGGTTTCCCCCTCGGTGGTGGCTAGTGGGAGCCTGCTGAGTGCATCGGCACAGTTTTCGGTGCCTGGTCTGTGCCGAATTATATAGTCATAGGCAGCTAACGTGAGTGCCCACCTCAATATGCGGACCGATGCATTTGCATTTATGGCCTTGTTGTCGGCCAAAAGGGACGTTAGGGGTTTGTGATCTGTCTCCAGCTCAAATTTCCTGCCAAACAGGTACTGGTGCATTTTTTTTACTGCATATACACATGCAAGCGCTTCCTTTTCTACTATCCCGTAGCCCGTTTCTGCCTGGGACAGACTTCTGGAGGCATAAGCTACCGGTTGTAACTGACCCTTAGCATTAACATGCTGTAACACACAACCGAACCCAAAGGACGATGCGTCGCACATTAGAAAACAAGTTTATTACATGGGTCATATAGCATTAACAGATTGTTGGAGCATAACAAATTGCGTGCTCTCTCAAAAGCCCTTTCCTGGCTGTCCCCCCAGGCCCATTCGCGACCTTTGCGTAGGAGCACATGTAGCGGCTCTAACAGCGTGCTCAATTTGGGAAGAAAGTTACCAAAATAGTTCAGGAGCCCCAGGAACGAACGCAGCTCCGTCGTGTTACGGGGTCTGGGTGCTCTCTGGATCACCTCCGTTTTGGACGCAGTAGGTCTGATCCCGTCTGCTGCTACCCTCATCCCCAGGAATTCTACCTCTGGAGCTAGGAAGACGCACTTCGCCTTTTTCAGTCACAGACCTACCCGGTCCAGTCTGCGTAGCACCTCCTCCAGGTTGTGGAGGTGTTCTTCAGTATTGCAACCCATGATGAGGATGTCATCTTGAAAAACCACCATCCTTCCAATCGACTTGAGGAGGCTTTCCATATTTCGTTGAAAGATCACGGCGGCCGAGCGAATCCCAAACGGACATCTGTTATACTCACACAACTCCTTATGTGTCGTGATGGTGGCCAGCTTCTTCGACTCACTCGCCAGCTCCTGGGTCATGTAAGCTGAGGTCAGGTTCAATTTTGAAAACAATTTGCCACCAGATAGCGTTGCAAAGAGGTCCTCCGCTCTCGGTAGCGGGTACTGGTCTTGGAGTGACACCCGATTGATGGTGGCCTTGTAATCACCACATATCCTGACCGACCTATCCGCCTTGAGCACCGGCACAATCATGTACGGCACCGCTCTGGCCTTGTGGTGTACTGGCCTGGCGTCCGGGTTTATGTGAATCACTACCTTGGTCCCCATGAAAGTACCAATGCGTAGTTGAAATAGTGAGGCAAATTTGTCCAGGACCTGTGAGCATGATATTCGCTCCACAGAAGAAATTGCATTGACATCGCCCCATTTCCAGTTCATGACAGCAAGCCAACTCCTCCCCAGCAGTGCGGGACCGTCCCCTGGGACAATCCAGAGTGGCAACCTGTTCTCCAAATCTTTGTGGGTCACAACTACCGTGGCGCTGCCCAGCACCGGAATGATCTCCTTTGTATATGTCCGTAGCAGTGCGTCAATCGGCAATAATTTTGGCCTCCTGGCCTTGGATGCCCACAACTTGTCGAACTGTTTGATACTCATAGGGACTGGCTGGCCCCCGTGTCTAGCTCCATTGATACTGGGATGCCATTGAGGAGCACTTTCATCATTATCGGTGGCATCCTGGTGTATGAACTGTATATGTGCTCCACGTGAACTCGCTGAACTTCAGCTTCCAGCAATTTCCCCCAGTGTCCATTTGGCCTGGTAGGGCTTACATCAGGCCCGTCCTCCTCGTATATCAACCTGGCTGCAGGCTTCCTGCACATACGCGCCAAGTGACCGCTGACGTTGCAATTTCTGCAGGTGTATTGCTGATACCTGAAAGCTCTGGCTGTGTGTTTGCCTCCACACCTCCAACATGAACCGTTGTTGGAAACAAAAGGTCCATTACCAGTCGATCGTCTCTGACTGTCTCTGAACTGTCCTTACACACACCTTTGACAGGTGTTGATGGCCCCATTACTGGCCGCATTGTCCCTTGCGATGGCATGAATCGTCATTCAGCTAGCCATTGTATCTGTTGAATTCCCCCTTTGGGTGCGACTACATGCTCGGGCATGTCCGATTGCCCCTGTCTGACTGGAAAACTGTGTGCCGCGTTAACATTTAAACCAAGATTTTTGTCCAAACATCATTCTGGTCTCTTCCTCCCCTGAGATAAATGTCTGGGCCATCAAAGCCGCCTTTTCCAGGGTCAAATCTTTGGTCTCAATCAGTTTCCTGAAAACCCCAGCATGTCCGATACCCTCAATAAAAAAGTCTCGCAGCATCTCCGCTCTGCATGCATCTGGGAACTTACATCGGCTCGCCAGTCGCTGGAGGTCTGCCACGAAGTCTGGAATGCTTTGCCCTTCTCGCCGCCGGTGCGTGTAAAACCGGTGTCTCGCCATGTGCATACTGCTCGCCGGTTTAAAGTGTTCCCCGATCAACTTACTGAGCTCTTCAAAAGTCTTGTCCGCCGGCTTCTCTGGCGCTAGAAGGTCCTTCACCAGGGAGTACGTCCTGGAACCGTCAGGAGATGAGCCCTGCGTTTGTCGGCCGAATCCTGTCCCAACCATTCCTTAGTGACAAAACTTTGCTGTAGTCTTTCAATAAAATTGTCCCAATCATCACCAACACAGTACCTCTCGTCTGTGCTGCTAGTGGCCATGCTCGCGTGGTTTAAATCCCAGTTTCTCGTCGCCAATAATATGTCCTTACTATACAGTACAAATGCACACGAGGTCCATACTAGAGAGAAGGTCACTCTGTGACCAATAATCTTATTCGCCTGCACTGAAGTGGAGAAGATGGGTGGAGCTTCCCCTTTTATACCTGAAAGTCCAGGTTAGGAGTGTCTCCCACAAGTTCACCACCTAGTTGTCAGTGTTCTCACGGTGTACAACTTAGGTCAGTTTATACATGTATTACAATGACAGTTGAGTACATGACAATTTACCCACAGTGAAGTCCCACTCCAGGGACTTGAGCACATAAATCTAGGCTGACACTCCAGTGCAGTGCTGAGGGAGTGCTGCACTGTCAGAGGTGCCGTCTTTCGGATGTGACATTAAACCGAGGCCCCGTCTGCCCTCTCAGGTTGGCGTATATGATCCCATGGCACTATTTCGAAGAAGTGCAGGGGAGTTATCCCTGGTGGCCTGGCCAATATTTATCCCTCAATCAACATAACAAAAACAGATTATCTGGTCATTATCACATTGTTGTTTGTGGGAGTTGGCTGTGCACAAGTTGGTTGCTGCATTTCCCACATTACAACAGTACACTCCAAAAGTTCTTAAATTGGCTGTTAAGTGCTTTGGGATGTCCAGTGATCGTGAAAGGTGCTATATAAATGTAAATCTCTTTTTTTTCACTCATCATCATCATAGGCAGCCCCTCGGAATTGAGGAAGACTTGCTTCCACTCTTAACATGAGTTCTTTGGTGGCTGTACAATACGACAACCACAGTCTCTGTCACAGGTGGGGCAAATAGTCGTTGAAGGAAGGGGTGGGTGGGACTGGTTTGCCGCACGCTCTTCCTCTGCCTGTGCTTGATTTCTGCATGCTCGGCGACGAGACTCGAGGTTCTCAGCGCCCTCCCGGATGCACTTCCTCCACTTAGGGCGGTCTTTGGCCAGGGACTCCCAGGTGTCGGTGGGGATGTTGCATTTTATCAGGGAGGCTTTGAGGTGTCCTTGTAACGTTTCCGCTGCCCACCTTTGGCTCGTTTGCCGTGAAGGAGTTCTGAGTAGAGCGCTTGCTTTGGGAGTCTCATGTCTGGCATGTGAACAATGTGGCCTGTCCAGCAGAGCTGATCGAGTGTGGTCAGTGCTTCAATGTTGGGGATGTTGGCTCACCCTTTTACTGGCTGCTCCTCTCTCCGTGCTGATCCCACTCACCACCTTGCTGCTGCTACTTCTAGCTCTGTAGAAAATGTTGGTCCCAGCAGCCACACCAACTCCACAACTCACTTAAGCCCTACCGCTACAACATCCGATTCAGTAATTCCCTATCTCTCCCGAGCCCTCATTCCCCAGTCCCGCTCTTTCTTCACACTGATTCCTCATTCCCCAGCTCCCTGTTTCCCTCTGAACCCCTTCTCTCCTGCCATCCTTCACTTCAGTACCCGCAGATTTCAAGCTACAAATGTTCGGAGAATAAATAAAAACAGAAAATGCTGGAAATACTCAGCAGGTCAGGCAGGATCTGTGGAGAGAGAAAGAGAGTTAAGGCTTCAGGTCGATGAACCTGCACCAGAACTGTGACTCCGACGAAGGATCATGGACCTGAAACATTATCTCTGCTTCTCTCGTCACAGACGCTACCTGACTGGCTGCATGTTTCCAGCATTCTCTGTTTTTATTTCAGATTTCCAGCATCTGCAGTATTTTGCTTTTGTATTCCTGTTCAGAGAATCCCTGAATGCCGACACGCGCGATTCCCAAGTCTTCAGCCCCAGGCTCACGGCAATGATGGTCGGGTGACATCACCGAGCCTGATGCTTTAAGAGCAAGAAACTTAAAATAGCTGACCTCCCGGGCTGCTGACAGCACAGCTCAGGAAGAGGTAACCCCGATCATTCAGGGAGGGTTGGGAACCCTATGCTGCTGTCTGTGGAGGATCTGCACATCAGGCCCCACCCGCTAAACACATCATACCAGCAGCTCCAGCCTGTGTTGGGTTAGCTGGTTCCAGACACGGTGGCGGCAGGGATACAATAGGCTGAGTAGATGGAAAATAGCCATGGTTCCAGCTCTGAATTGATATCCATTGAACCCTGGTTGGAAAAGATGTAGGTGTGGACAAGCTGAAGCTTTGCAGTGATGCCTCATACAGTGGAAAGCTCAACAACGAAAACTTAAGCAACGAAGAATGGACACACAAGCAAGGACTACCAGCAAACATGAGCTGTGAGAGGAGAAAGCTAGCAAATAAACATAGCAGTGACGAATTGCGGGTTCTTCACTGATTCCGACCAGTATTTTCACTGGCATCTATCTGACAATATATGGAAAACTACCCAGGTACGCCCTGGCCACAAAAAGCAGGACAAATCCAATCTGGCTAATTACCGCCCCATCAGTCTACTCTCAATCGTCAGTAAAGTGATGGAAGGTGTCGTTAGCAGTGCTATTAAGCGGTACTTACTCACCAATAACCTGCTCGGTTTGGGTTCTGCCAGGACCACTCGGCTTTAGACGTCATTAAAACCTTGGTCCAAACACTGACTAAAGAGCTGAATTCCAAAGGTGAGGCGAGAGTGACAGCTCTTGATATGAAGACAGTGTTTGACCAAGTGTGGCATCAAGGAGCCCTAATATAACGGAAGTCATTGGGAATCAGGGGAAAAACTCTCCACTGGCTGGAGCCATACCAAGCACAAAGGAAGATGGTTGTGGTGGGTGGAGGTCAATCATCTCAGCTCCAGGAGATTGCTGCAGGAGTTTCTCAGGGGCAGTGTCCTAGGCCCAATCATCTTCAGCTGCTTCATCAAAGACCTTCCGTCCATCACAAGGGCAGAAATGGGGATGTTCGCTGATGATTTCACAATGTTCAATGCCATTCGCAACTCCTCAGATAATGGAGCAGTCCATGCCCGCATGCAGCAAGATCTGGATAACATTCAGGCTTGGGCTAATAAGTGGCAAGTAACATTCGCGCCACATAAGTGCCAGGCAATGACTATCTCCAACAAGCAAGAATCTACCACTGCCCCTTGACATTCAATGGCATTACCATTGTCACATCCCCCACCATCAATATCCTGAGGGTAACCGCTAACCAGAAACCTAACTGGACCAACCACATAAATACTGTGACACAAGAAGTCAGAAGCTGGGTCTTCTGCAGCGAGTGTCTCACCTCCAGACTCCCTAAAGCCTTTCCACCATCTACAAGGCACAAGTCAGGAGTGTGATGGAATACTCTCCACTTGCCTAGTGAGTGCAGCTGCGTTGGGCGGGCCACATCGTCTGCATGCCAGACACGAGATTCCCAAAGCAAGCACTCCAGGCGGAGCTTCGAAATGGCAAGCGGCCCCAGGTGGGCAGAGGAAATGCTTCAAGGACACCCTCAAAGCCTCCTTGATAAAGTGCAACATCCACTGACTCCTGGGAATCCCTGGCCCATGACTGCCCAAAGTGGAGGAAGAGCATCCGGGAGGGCGCTGAGCACCTCGAGGCCCATCGCTGAAATCAAGCAGAAACCAAGCGTAGACAGTGGAAGGAGCATGCGTCAACCCAGGCTCCCTCACCACCTTTTCCTTCAACCACTGTCTGCCCCACCTGTGACAGACTGTAGGTCCCGCATTGGACTCCTCAGTCATTTGAGAACTTACTTTTAGAGTGGAAGCAAATCATCCTCAACTCTAAGGGACTGCTGCTGATGATGATGATGATGATGATGATGATGATGGAGTGCAGCTCTAACAACACTCAAGAAGTTCGACACCATCCAGGACAAAGCAGCCCACTTGATTGGCACCCATCCACCACCTTAAACATTTACTCCCTCCACCACCGGTGCACCGTGGCTGCAGTGCGTACCATCTACAAGATGCACTGCAGCAACTCACCAAGGCTTGTTCAGCAGCACCTCCCAAACCCACGACCTCTACCACCTAGAATACAAGGGCAGCAGGCACATGGGAACACCACGATCTCCAAGCTCCCACCATTCTGACTTGGAAGTATATCGCCGTTCCTTCATCATCGCTGGGTCAAAATCCTGGAACTCCCTCCCTGACAGCACTGTGGGAGTACCTTCACCACAAGGACTGCAGCAGCTCAAGGCACTGGCTCAGCACCATCTTCTCAAGGGCAATAATACTTGTCTTGCCAGCGATGCCCCTATCCCATGAATGAATAAAAAAACATTGATCAGAAATCATGAAGTAGTGTTTTCACAATAATATTATTTTATTTTTCAATATAACAAACTCACCAGGACAACATCTTTCATTGCACTTTTTTTTTTTTAATTGCACAAGTTTTAATATTAAAATTGAGAAAGCATCTTAGAGTTACATACAGCTCATGGTGAAAATCAGACTGTCAGAAGCATTTACATAGTAAATTTTCATTACAGAAAAATGAGTCTAGTATATAGTATGCATCTATACATATGCACACACTATATTTAATGGGGGTGAGGGAAGAAAGCCCATCTGTGCACCACAGCATTGTGGTACTCTAGTATTATATATCTAATAGATGCAAAATATTGGGACAAATAATTTACAATAGGACGCAAATATCATTGCCTTAACTTCTATACCCGTCACCTATATACCAGGTATACAAGAGAGCAAATGAAGCCTTTGAAGGTACAGGCTTCTGTATCAATGAATTTCCAATGATGCAGAACCACTTTGGTGCCTGCTAAAGCATCTGCCATGAGTAACATCCAGTCCTGTTATAAAATGTTATCAAATACATTGATGGCTGTACAGACAAATCCACATGTATAAGGACTTGGTTTTATGGTTACACTTTAACAAGGGTTCAAATAGCTGCAAGTTACAGTGCAAGCAAGCTGCCTTGGATGCACTAAACTGAATGCAGTGCCACCTGAACCAAGCATGAGCAGTCACCATGACCATTAAACTGCTATTAATTGGGGAAAGAGTTCGCTGGGGAAAGTGTCCTCCCAGCTGTTGCCCAGAGTTAGTGGGGAGGACATGTCACTGAGAGGGGATGGGGATCTTTCATAGTCAGAGTCATTACTGGAATCTAAGGGGCAGATGGGCTTTTCTTGACTTTGCTGGGATGAAAGAATGTTTGTAAGTCCCAGTTCAGTGATGAATTCATCTTCTATGGGTTCCTGTTTGAGCTCCATTTGTAAAGGGTCTTCAGCTATTCCTTTATCCGTGCCACTGAAAGATGCTTGCTCGATTTTGATGGCAGTTTCGTTGCTCTGTTCCAAGCTGGCCTCGGCGAGGGGCTTGTGGTAGAAGTGGTCGAAGTGGATCAGTTCATTAATGGCTTCCAGCTTTGTCGATGGGGCCCCCAGAAGGTCAGAGGGGGAGGCTGGTAGGGAACCGGTGTTTTCACTGTAGGCACACTGTCCCAGGTCAGCAAAGGATCTAGACTCTTCACTGAATCGGAGCAAGATTTCTGGGTCGAAATAGTCCAGAATACCCAGGAAGAGATCAGACTGCAAGAAAAAAAACCAAGTCAGTCCAATGAGACGTTTCTGCAGCAACGACAGACGCAACTTTCGTAATTCAGAAAATTCAAGTTAAAAATCACAAAGTGAAGTCTGCAATTGTGCGAGTTGGAATACAACTTCAATTCAGGTAAGATGGTTGCACACTTGCTGCTCATTTCGGGCCATCATCAAGATGGACAAGAGTGTCTGTATGAATTGTCTTCAACCATTATTTTAACAGACGCTAACCTAGTTATCGCCTCCCTCAAATAACTGGGCAAAAGGAATATCAGCAAAGGATCACCCACCGTCTCCCATCATTCTGTGCTCACATTCACTTATCAAGCACTCAAACTATTAGTGATAGATTGATGTACAAGCGATTTGTGGTACATATTATCATAGAATGGTTACAGCGCGGAAGGACATTCGGCCCGTCAAGCCCGTGCCATGTTACAATGCTGCGATGTTGAGCTAATGCACTAATTAGGTCAAAAACATCATGGCAACAAATGTTGGACATGAGAGAGAGTGTATAACAAAAACAGGGCAGCAGGTTTTATGCTGGTTTAGGAGACACTAGTTAGCGAGACTTTCTTATTGCAGGATAAAACCTACACCATTACTTTTCAGAACATAGATTTTAAATTTTAATTCAAATTTGTTGTTGACAGGATTTTTTGAATTTAAAAATGTAACTGTTTTATATTGATTGAAAATGTAGAAATGTGTTCAGTCCAAATGAATAGCTACTCAGTCAGGATTAGCACATAGTGTGTAGTTAGAAGAGAGTCAAGGTTTAGTACACAGTTAGACAAGTTATGGGACTTCATGAGAGTCAAGATTACGTTCTAATTTATGGTGGGGTTAGGTTCGACTTTGACCTTCCACCTCCAATATCCAGCCCAGACACGTGCAGTAAACTTCGACTGTAAAAAGGTCCTACTCAGTGGAGAGGAATTTGGCAGCCTCAATCTAATTCCCCATTGCGAATGGGTTGGGCAGGTGATCGGGCCTTGCAAAACATCCCATGAATGTCCACACATCAGTGCGATTTGCAGCCAGAGTTGAACTATTTCATTTATACAAAATCCTAGAGGCAGTGAAAATCCTGGTTCTCTGGTGGATCTGAGCAATAGCAGGTCACTTGGCCAACACATGGGGCCACTGCACAAAACCAGTTCCTAATTTGCAATCTGACCCAACAGGATCGTTGATGTGAGATATGGGAAGATGTGTCACATTGGTGGTATTTCTCCATAAATGCATCAGTGTTTCAACTGTTTCCCCCTTCCCTCTCTTCACCTTTGATAGCATGACCTGCAGCCACCTCATCCCCACTCAGATTCCCTCCATCACACTCTCTGCATCTCTCTCGCTCTCTCTCTCTACCTTTAAAAGCCATTTAAGACCCAGCCTTACAACCAAGTTTTCAGTCACTGCTCCCAGCTCTCCCGCAATCACTCAATGTTGTTCCTTTATATTCCCCACCCCCAATAAAACATCCATGTAATTTACCCTGTTTATGAATTAGTTACCCCACGAGTGGAGATGGTTATTAGATAGATCACAGGTGGCTATGGTATTTGGCTCCTGGTCAATTTTTCCTGGTCAATTTTTCAAAGTTTTTGCCTCAAAAATCATTACAAACTGCTCAGTGTTAAGGAAATGTGACTACTATGGCACGAAGGGCCAAGTGGCCTACTCCTATTTTGTATGTTCCACTACAACTGGTTAAATATGTATTTTATCAAAGGGTAGCAAAGGCTGGCTTATCAAATGTTTAAGACAGTAATTAATGCTAGCAGTACAAGTGCGCCATGAATTGCTGGGCATGATAAATTGAGCTTTTGGTTGACTTCACGTGGCCCCAGATGTACTTGCAACCAGCCACCCTTCTGGCCTAACCTCGCCCTGCACTTACCTCAGAGTCTGAAGAGTCAATGCTGTCAGTATCCATGTGGAAGTTGTCAGACTGGCAGACAGCTGGGCCTGCACCTGCTGCAGAGGCACACGTAGTCTGAGTACTGCGGACTCAGCTGACCCGGCTGCCAGGCTGATTTCATCCACCCTGGCCTGTAGAAGTACCTGCACAACAAACCAAAGACTTAGTCACACAGCACCAACATGAGCTTTTATCAACAAAAGCTTGCATGTATTTCCTACATTACAACAGTGACTACACTCCAAAAGTACTTCATTGGCTGTAAAGCGCCTTGAGACATCCAGTGGTCGTGAATGGCGCTATATAAATGCAAGTCTTTCTCTTTCTTTTTATTTAACCTCTAACGTAGTAAAATATCCCAAGGTGCTCCACAGGGGCATTATCGATAGAAATTTGACATCGAGGCAAACAAGGAGATATTAGGTCAGGTTGGTCAAAGAAGTAGGTTTTAAGGAGCATCTTAAGAAGGAGAGTAAGGTACAGAGGTTTAGTGAGGGAATACCAGAGCTGAGGGACTAGGGTAGCTGGCGGCACGACTGCCAATGGCAGAGCGATGAAAATCAGGGAAGTGCAAGAGAGCCATGAAGACCTATTGCCAATATTCAACTATAAAACAACAATTGAATATGAAGAGTTAAGTCCTCTTATACAATCTATGAAAATAAGTCATTCCTGGAACTAAACCAAACCAATATTCCCTAATTTAGCAATACTGCAAAAAAAATGAATATTAGCATCTCAACTGCAGTGGGTGGTACAAATTGCCTCAGTGTCTCTGAATTAAGGAGGGAGGAGTGATAAAATGTCCCTGCTCTGCAAGCCCTGCTACATGTGTACATGTCTGAGCATCGGATAAGTACAGGATAGACACAGCTTGCTGTGGTATCATCCAGGACCTAAGCCCATCTGCCTAGATGCACACAGAATGGCCTCTTGGTGAGCTTTCATAAGCTGGAGATAATGGGTGATCCACAGGATCTGGGGGAAGGGAGGGGCGAAGAGAAAGTGATATAACAATTGGAGTGAGGGCTAAAGAGAAGATGCAGCCATGTGTGACTAATTGAATAACTGAATGCTGGGAATCACATATGTGCTATTAAGAAACCCGGGCAATAGCAATGTTCATTGGACCCACAATGCCAACTGATCAAAGATTTTGATTAAAATACTCAGATCCAGGGCACACTGGCCCAGGTATAAAGGTGCTGGGACAGTTGCCAGCAGTTCATCAAGACCAACCCTGAAATATTTACCCTGACATTAATAAAAGGAACTCAAGGTCGATTTAAATGTTAACTTATGCAAATAATCTGCCCTGTGAATTGGCAGCTGGCTGGAGGCCCAATCGAGGAAATGAAGCGAAACCACAAATCAGGAACCCGGATATGCTAATTTCAGTTTCCGAGTTACAGCTCGCCTGGCCGTTTTGGCAGCTGCTTAATTCCAGGACGGCACATTCCAGCAGCTCTCCGCTCCCGGATGCAGAGAGGGCAATAAAACCATTCACCGCGCCCTCAGCACTAAATGTAGAAGTGGCAACTCCACCGAAAGGGGGAACCATCTGTCCCAGCCATGACCACAGCACCTTAATATAAAAAACAGCTCGAGTGCTCTCAAACTTGAGCAATGCTGTGATGGAACTGCCTTTGAAAGTACTGTACAATTTTTTTATATGAATAAAGTATATTTTGAAATTTTAAAAAAGTGATGGGTCAGACAGGGTGATGGCCCACGGGTTCTCGTTACCTTTTCTTTCTCTGTATCCAGAGCTTCCATGCCCAGTCTCTGGCGGAGCTCCTGATTCTCGGACAGCAGAATGTGCGTCTTCTCGTGTAAAAGTCGGTTTTCGATGTGCAGTTTCTCATTCTGCGAAGAGAGAGAAACAAGTTGAGGAAATCTGAACAACACGAGAAAACACCGTGTGCCGGTAAACTCGTTAACTCCAGCCCGTTCTTCTCCCCCAGCCGGGGAATGAAGCCCCTTTTATCTGGGAGGGGCGGCAGTGTATTTCAACTTGAATCACTGCAGTCAGCGGGACTCAGCCCATCGCAGTCTCAAACACCCATAACCTATTCTACAATTAAAGGGATGCTATTCTGCCCACCTCGGACTCCATCTCCAACACTTGCTCTTCCAGTTCAGACATGCGGGCTTTCTTCCTGTCTCGGGCTGTCTGTGCCGCCACTCGGTTTTTCAGTTTCCTTTTAAAAAGAATAAAACTGTAATTAAAAAAAAGTTTCCCTCCGCAAAGGTATTACTTGCGATACTTCGTTCTAATGCCTTCAATCAGCACCTACGTTTTATTAAAATTACATTATATACACAGATACAGTGAGAATATTTAGTGAGAATTATACACACACACGAGACAGATACAGCGAGAATATATTTAGAGGGACAAATATATTATACACACACACACAATAGAGAATATATTGAGAAAAAATATATACACGCACAATCTCGCGGCTCTCTCTCTCTCTATATATATATGCCTGTCCCTATATTGTATATATAACACACACGTATATACAATATAAGGACAGATAGTGAGAAAAATATATACATACATATTTTTATATACAGATACATACATACACATAAATACAATATAGAGATAGAGAGAATATACGCATACAGTGAGTGAGTCAGAGGTCGAGAGGGCGTTGCGCAAGTCTAAAGCGAGTTGCCACGCAGGCAGAAAGGAATCGGACATTTAATGGGAATAAAACAGAATGGCGCAAAGTCCCAAATGTCACTGTCCAGCCAACCATGCAATCGCGATATGTGTTTAACATCTAGAATCTAGTTACACAATGCATATAAACTCCATTCTACGCTAGGAAAGCCGCAGTATGCCGGTGACAGCTGGTTGTATGCACTTTAGCCCACTATTCTGGACAATGCACACTGATGCCCAGCTGCCTGTCTCCCTGCCAGCGCCTTACCTCCGCAGCGCCTTCTCCTCCGGGCTGAGGTGGGTGAGCCGCTGCCTTTTCCGATGAGCGTGGCTGGATCCCGGTGCCGGCGAGGACGAGTCATGGAGCAACCCGCTCTGGGCCGGGTACACCACCGAGATGTGCCGGCTGACTTCCAGCCCGTTCGGCTGCCCTCCCGGGATCAGCAGCACTTTGGCGGAGCCCGCGGCGGTCATCGCCACCATTCTCGCCGTTACACTGTACGGAGGAAAAGGGGAGGTGGGGTATCCCGCTGGTGGGTTATTGGGGCGAGCGTGAGGGTCCTCTCTCACACTCGGTCTGCTCTGACACTGCACTCCTGGGTGAGTTTCAAGCATCGTGTTTAAATACCATTGGCAGAGCAGGCTGTGCATCACCGAAATCTCGCAGTCCTATTGGTCACATCGCTGGCTTACTGATGAAATCAATGGCTCGGATGGCGTCAGACCTTGTTTATTCAGTTGCTGCAGTCTGTAATCATTCTGTATATATACCATCACACACATATATATCCATAAAGACAATAGTGCATAGATACATTCACACACACATATAAGATACATACATAAAGATAATAATGTATAGATATAATCACACACACATATATATCTATAAGGATAATGTATAGAGATATTGATAGATTTTTGGATATTATGGGAATCAAGGAATATGGGGATCGATCAGGGAAGTGGAGTTGCGGTAGAAGATCAGCCATGATCTCACTGAATGCTAGAGCTGGCTAGATGGGCCGAATGGCCTGCTCCTGCTCCTATTTCTTATGCTCCGTACGGATAATAAAGTATAGATCTACTCACACATATATATCAGTAAGGATAATAATGTATATATATAATCACATACATATATATATATATATATAAAGATGATAATGTATAGATATACTCACACATCTATGATCACACATCTAGATATCTGCAAGGATACTAATTATGTATATATATCTATAAGGGTAATTATATGTATATCAATCTATCTGTATGATAATCATTATGTGTGTATGGGCAATGATTATTTTGTGTGTACAGTATATATGGATTTTTTTTTAGGTGCTGGAAATGTCCTGTGGTTCATTTCAGACTGATTCAATCGCCTGTAAGAGAACCATTTCCTCCCCACCCCCGGCTTTCAGTTAACTGGAAACTCTGTTTCTTTGGGAGCCCGGGTTATTGCATCATCTGCTGCCGATGGATACATTTTCAGTTTAAGAGCTGTAAATTCACCCAAACACCGTTAGTACTGGTGCGCAGACTGTTCGCCAAACTTCGAAAAGGGTACGACTAAAGCAGGAGACGTTACCCCACTCTGCAATACAACGCACACGTGCTGTGCTTCGTTTATTTTATCCAAAAGCTTTACCCATTTTCTGATAGCGCTCCTGGTTGAAAACACGTAAAACGCAGCTAAATCTATCACCCTTACATCTGTACTTAGCGAGTTCACAGGAGAGCAAGGACCAGTTTTGAAAGCTGAAAAGCTCTCGCAGGGCTGGAACTACTTACACAATATCACACAGGAACTGACCGGGAATATTCCACATGGAATCGTCCCTTCTGCTTTGATTTACTTCAAAAGTATCAAATCATTTCAAATCATCATCATAGGCAGTCCCTCAAAATCGAGGAAGACTTGTTTACACTCTAAAAGTGAGTTCTCAGGTAGCTGTACAGTCCAATGCAGGAATTACAATCTCTGTCACAGGTGGGGCAGACAGTGGTTGAAGGAAATGGTGAATGGGAAGCCTGGTTTGCTGCATGCTCATTTCGCTGTCTACGCTTGGTTTCTGCATGCTCTCGGTGACAAGACTCGAGGTGTTAACCCCCCCCCCCCCCCAGGATGCTCTTCCTCCATTTTGGGTGGTCTTGGGCCAGGGATTCCCAGGTACCGGTTAGGATGTTACACTTTATCAAGGAGGCTTTGAGGGTGTCCTCTGTCCACCTGGGGCTCACTTGCCATGTCGGAGTTCCGAGTAGAACACTTGCTTAGGGAGTCTCGTGTCGGGCATGCGGACGATGTGACCCGCCCAACGGAGGTGGTTGAGTGTGGTCAGTGCTTCGATGCTGGGGATGTTGGCCTGAGCGAGAACACTGACGTTGGTGTGTGTATCCTCCCAGTGGATTTGCAGGATCTTGCAGAGGCAGCGCTGGTGGTACTGCTCCAGCACTTTGAGATGTCTGCTGTATATAGTCCACGTCTCTGAGCCAATAAAAAAACCCGCAACCTAAAGAATAGATGTGGGTGGAGAAAGCACAGGAGATCCAGCAGCTGTCCGACAACCATGACGTGTGAGGATTCTTCAACGCAGTCAAGGCCACCTACGGCCCAAGCACCCAAGGCCTCACCCCACTTCAGGCCAAGAACGGAGAGGCACTAATTAAGGACACCAAAGCAGTCAGGGCCCGCTGGAAGGAGCACTTCGAAGATTTCCTTAACCGAGACTCTGCCTTTGGTACGAGTGTTCTCAACTCCATCCCGCAGCATGCTACCCGCCACCATCCCAGCAAAACCCCAGCCTTGTAAATGGTGGAAAAGCTTTGGTGAGTCAGGAGATGAGTCACTCACCACAGAATAACCTGCTCTTGTAGCCGCAGTATTTATGTGGCTGGTCCAGTTAAGTTTGTGGTCAATGGTGACCCCCAGGATATTGATGGTGGAGGATTCAATGATGAATGTCAAGGGGAGGTGGTTAGACTTCCTCTTTTGGAGATGGTCATTGCCTGGCACTTGTGTGGCATGAATGTTACTTGCCACTTATCAACCTGAATGTTGGCTAGATCTTGCTGCATGTGGGCACGGACTACTTCAATATCTGAGGAGATGCGAATGGAACTGAACACTGTGCAATCATCAGCGAACATCCCCACTTCTGACCTTATGATAGAGGGAAGGTCATTGATGAAGCAGCTGAAGATGTTTAGGCTTAGGACACTGCCCTGAGGAACTCCTGCAGCGATGTCCTAGGGCTGAGATGACTGACCTCCAACCACCACTACCATCTTTCTTTGTGTGCTAGGTATGACTCCATCCAGAGGAGAGTTTACCCCCTGATTCCCATTGACTTCAGTTTTACTAGGGCACCTGATGTCACACTCAGTCAAATGTTACCTTGATGTCAAGGGCAGTCATCCTCACCTCCTCTCTGGAATTTAGCTCTTTTGTCCATGTTTGGACCAACTCTGTAATGGGGTCTGGAGCCGAGCGGTCCTGGCAGAACCCAAACTGAGCATCGGTGAACAGGTTATTGGTGAGCAAGTGCCACTTGATAGTACTGCTGACAACACCTTTCATCCCTTTGCTGATGATTGAGAGTAGACTGGTGGGGCAGTAATTTGTGGAATAGGATTTGTCCTGCTTTTTGTGGACAGGACATACTTGGGTTATTCACTTTGTTGGGTAGATGCCAGTGTTGTAGCTGTACTGGAACAGCTTGGCAGAGGCACATCTAGTTCTGGAGTCTTCAGCATAACAGCCGGGATCTTGTCGGGGCCCATAGCCTTTGCTGTATCCAGTGCTCTCAGCCATTTCTTGACATCACGTGGAGTGAATTGAATTGGCTGAAGACTGGCTTCTGTGATGGTGGGTACCTCCGGAGAAAGCCGATATTGATCATCCACTTGGCACTTCAAGCTGAAGGTTGCAAGCGCTTCAGCCTTGTCTTTTGCACTCACGTGCTGGGCTCCGCCATCATTGAGAATGGGGATATTCATGGAGCCGCCTTCTCCTGTTAGTTGTTTAATTGTCCACCACCTTTCACAGCTGGATGTGGCAGGACTGCAGAGCTTTGATCTGATCGGTTGATTGTGGGATCACTTAGTTCTGTCCATAATATGCTGCTTCTGCTGTTTAGCATGCATGTAGTCCTGTGTTGTAGCTTCACCAATTTGGCATGTCATTTTTAGGTATGCCTGGTGCTGCTTCCGACATACTTTTCTGCACTCCTCATTGAACCAGAGTTGGTCCCCTGGCTTGATAGTAATAGTAGAATGAGGAATATGCTGGGCCATGAGTGTACAGATTGTGGTGAATACAGTTCTGCTGCTGCTGATGGCTCACAGTGCCTCATAGAAACATAGAAACATAGAAAATAGGTGCAGGAGTAGGCCATTCGGCCCTTCGAGCCTGCACCTCCATTCAATGAGTTCATGGCTAAACATGCAACTTCAGTACCCCATTCTTGCTTTCTCGCCATACCCCTTGATCCCCCTAGTAGTAAGGATTACATCTAACTCCTTTTTGAATATATTTAGTGAATTGGCCTCAACTACTTTCTGTGGTAGAGAATTCCACAGGTTCACCACTCTCTGGGTGAAGAGGTTTCTCCTCATCTCGGTCCTAAATGGCTTACCCCTTATCCTCAGACTGTGACCCCTGGTTCTGGACTTCCCCAACATCGGGAACATTCTTCCTGCATCTAACCTGTCCAATCCCATCAGAATTTTAAACGTTTCTATGAGATCCCCTCTCATTCTTCTGAACTCCAGTGAATACAAGCCCAGTTGATCCAGTTTTTCTCGATATGTCAGTTCCGCCATCCCGGGAATCAGTCTGGTGAACCTTCGCTGCACTCCCTCAATAGTAAGAATGTCGTTCCTCAAGTTGGGAGACCAAAACTGTACACAATACTCCAGGTTTGGCCTCACCAAGGCCCTGTACAACTGTAGTAACACCTCCCTGCCCCTGTACTCAAATCCCCTTGCTATGAAGGCCAACATGCCATTTGCTTTCTTAACTGCCTGCTATGCCTGCATGCCAACCTTCAATGACTGATGTACCATGACACCCAGGTCTTGTTGCACCTCCCCTTTTCCTAATCTGTCACCATTCAGATAATAGTCTGTCTCTCTGTTTTTACCTTCAAAGTGGATAACCTCACATTTATTCCCATTATACTTCATCTGCCATGCATTTGCCCACTCACCTAACCTATCCAAGTCACTCTGTAGCCTCATAGTATCCTCCTCGCAGCTCACACTGCCACCCAACTTAGTGTCATCCGCAAATTTGGAGATACTACATTTAATCCCCTCGTCTAAATCATTAATGTACAATGTAAACAGCTGGGGCCCCAGTACAGAACCTTGCGGTACCCCACTAGTCACTGCCTGCCATTCTGAAAAGTACCCATTTACTCCTAGTCTTTGCTTCCTGTCTGCCAACCAGATCTCAATCCACATCAGCACACTACCCCCAATCCCATGGTGCTTTAACTTTGCACATTAATCTCTTGTGTGGGACCTTGTCGAAAGCCTTCTGAAAGTCCAAATACACCACATCAACTGGTTCTCCCTTGTCCACTCTACTGGAAACATCATCAAAAAATTCCAGAAGATTTGTCAAGCATGATTTCCCTTTCACAAATCCATGCTGACTTGGACCTATCATGACCTATCATGGGTGCCCAGTTTTGAGCTGCTAGACCTGTTCTGCATCTATCCCATTTAGCACGGTGGTAGTGCCACACAACACGATGGAGGGTGTCCTCGGTGTGAAGACGGGACTTTGGCCGCGATTTCCCCTACCTCGGCTGGTCCATGGCGGGCAATGTAGATGGCGGGTCCTGGCCTCGCTGCTGGCTCCAGCCCATTGTCCAAAATGATCTTCCCTTGATTGGGCTTGTTCAGCCCGCACAGCGCGTTTGCTGGCCAATTGAAGGAAGCGGGTCTGATGAAGTCATTTGATCATGCGTCATCAGCCGATTTCCTTAAAGGGACCATGGGCAAATTAATTTTGACAATTGTGCTGTCAGTGTTCTACAGCATTGAGGTGCTGCACAGAGGTACACGGCTGCACTCAGGCTCTCCCATCACTCCCTCCAGATGCTTATCCCCACGGGTGGAACAGACCTCCCCAGGAGATTAATGCACATTGCACAAGAGGGCACAAGAAGGTATGTCGTCAGGAGTGATATGTCCTTATTATACACACGTGCTAGAGAGAAGGTCACTTTGTGACCAGTAGCCTTTATCAGCCAGCACTGAAGTGGAGAAGATGGGTGGAGCTTACCCTTTTATACCTGAAAGTCCAGGTTAGGAGTATCTCCCACAAGTTCACCACCTAGTGGTCTGTAAGGGGTTTTCACAGGGTTGTTGTTGTGCCTTGGGTGTCTCTCTCTGGGCTTCTGCCCTCACAGCTTATGCCTGGCCTGTGAGGTACCCTGAGTGCTGCAAGAGCACCCCTGGAGAGACTGTGTCCACAGCTTATGAAGGGGGTTTTGAGACTCGTGCGTCCCCACAGCTTATGCCTAGCCTGTGAGGCACCTGTGAGTGTCAAACACTCCTAACCCCTTCTTCCCTAGCCTGTGACACACAGTTGAGCGTTTTCGAGGCGCTCCTAGCTTCCCTTACACGGTTCTGACATAAGACTCATGATCAGGAGATGTAATACAATAGAACTGAGACAATGTGATTCCAAGAGGAACTTTAGGCTTCCAATTTATTTGGCAAGGTGTAACTCAACAAACAGCAATACACCAACAAAACAATCCCCCTAAATCCCACTAAACGGACACAACGAAAATCTTTACACCAGTTTAGCAGTACAATGCCCAACCTCCCACCTTTCCTGGCCTAACTGAGTTGGGAGTTCTGGGGACCAGAGGTTATACTCACTACTGTGCCTTCCGCAGTCTGGTGGTTTGTTTCTTCTATCTTTGGTGTCTTCGGACGATGGTTTTCCTTCAGTGTCGAGAGGCCTGTGGTTGTGGTTGTTGAATCACCAGGGCAGGGAAAATCATCACTCCTCTCCTCACTACGTCAGAAACCCCTTTTTTATAGCCAGATTATCCAGTCCGCCTCTCCTGCTGAAGTCGATTCTTCTCATTGGTGGACTTTTGATTTTGAAAAATGCAGCAGTATGAGGTTTTTAGGTTTTTTTCCCACTGATCTTAACCTACTCAAGGTTTGAGTGGGTGTTGATTGCATTGGCCTCCTGTAGCCATTGTGCTAGTCTGGCCTGAGCCAGATATTTCTATGCCTGATGAAAAAGGTGTTGGAATATGTATGTGGCATTGTTTAAATGCTAATGTTTTCAAGGGGCAAGTTTCGAGGGTATACAGTTCCCAGACAATTTGATTAGTTCCAATGTCCAAACTGGCCCTTTAGATATTGACTCCACCCCTTTTCTTGCAGACCTTTAAAAAAATCCCAAATTCGATTAAAGTTCGTAGTTTCTTCCATGTGCACTTTAGGATTTCAAACTTTCTGGTAGATAGTTCCAAATTAAATTCCCTTTCCTATGAGTCCAAACACTGGGGGGGGGGGGGGGGGGCTGGGGGGCTCCATTTGTGTCCCAAAGTTTTCCTTCCATCGGTTTCAATTCACAGCACAGACTGATCCCACAGCCCTTTTCCTTCTGGGTAAAATGAGGGGGTTTTCGTCCTCCCCTACAGGTCAGAGTTCTCACGGTGTACAACTTAAGTCAGTTTATACATGGATTACAATGACAGTTGAATACATGACATCACCTCCCCGCCAAAGTCTTATTGGGATCACAGATTAAGTCTCTCTGGTGGTTTACGCTCCCTTGTAGACCACCTGAGTTGGGGCTCCGGTTGTTGGGCGCTGGCCTGAGTGTCTGCTGTTTGCGGTGCCTCAGGCCTGTCCAGATTGCCCACAGTGACTGGGCTCTCTTCCACTTGGTTCTGGTGTTCAGTCACCTGTGGTGGAGTGAACTCTACATCATGGTCTTCCTCTGCTTCTTCTATGGGGTTGCTGAAACTCCTTTTTGTTTGATCCATATGTTTGTGGCATATTTGTCCACTGGTAAGTTTAACCACCAGAATCCTATTCCCCTCTTTGGCAATCACAGTGCCTGCAAGCCATTTGGCCCCTGCAGCGTAGTTGAGGACAAAGTTAGGGTCATTGACATCAATACATCGTGCCCTCGCATTCCCATCATGGTAGTCACATTGTGAGTGGCGCCTGCTCTCAACAATTTCTTTCATGGTGGGGTGTATAAGGGATAACCTGGTTTTGAGCGTCCTTTTCATTAACAGCTCTGCGGGTGGAACCCCTGTGAGCGAGTGTGGTCGGGATCTATTGGCCAACAGGAGGCGTGATAAGCGGCTTTGTAGGGAACCCCCTTGAAATCTGAGCATCTCCTGTTTGATTATCTGCACTGCTCGTTCCGCCTGGCCATTTGAGGCTGGCTTGAACGGTGCCGTTCTGACATGGTTGATACCATTTCCTGCCATGAAGTCCTGGAATTCAATGCTTGTAAAGCACAGGCCATTGTCACTGACCAAGACGTCTGGTAGACCATGGGCGGCGAACATTGCCCATAGACGTTCTACCATGACAGAGGATGTGCTAGAATTGAGAATGTCACACTCGATCCATTTGGAGTAGGCGTCTACTACAAGCAAAAACATTTTTCCCATGAAAGGACCTGCGTAGTCCACATGGATGCGTGACCATGGCTTGGCAGGCCAGGACCAGGGGCTAAGGGGGGCTTCCCTGGGTGCATTGCCCAGCTGGGCACACATGTTGCACCTGCGAAAACAAAATTCCAGGTCTGCATCTATCCCTGGCCACCAAATGTGTGACCTGGCAATTGCCTTCATCATGACAATGCCCAGGTGCTCATTGTGGAGTTTTCTGATGAACGCCTCTCTGCCCATCTGGGGCATGACTACTCGGTTTCTCCATCGTAGGCAATCGGCCTGAATCGAGAGTTCATCCTTGCGCCTGTGAAATGGTTTAAATTCCTCAGGGCATGCCCCATACATGGCTGCCCAGTCCCCATTCAGGACACATTTCTTGACTAAAGACAGTAGCGGGTCTCTATTTGTCCAGACTTTGATCTGACGGGCTGTCACGGGAGGGCCTTCACTTTCGAAAGCTTCAACAGCCATGACCATCTCAGCAGCATGCTCGGTTGCCTCCTCGGTGGCGGCGAGTGGGAGCCTGCTGAGTGCATCGGCGCAGTTTTCAGTGCCCGGTCTGTGCCGAATTGTATGGTCATAGGCGGTTAATGTGAGTGCCCACCTCTGTATGCGGGCCGACGCATTTGCATTCATGGCCTTGTTGTTGGCCAAAAGGGACGTTAGAGGTTTGTGATCTGTCTCCAGCTCAAATTTCCTGCCAAACAGGTACTGGTGCATTTTTTTTACTGCATATACACATGCAAGCGCTTCCTTTTCTACCATCCCATAGCCCCTTTCTGCCTGGGACTGACTTCTGGAGGCATAAGCTACCAACTGTAACTGACCATTGGAATTAACATGCTACAACACACACCCGACCCCATAGGATGACGCGTCACATGTTGAAACAAGTTTCTTAAATGAGTCATATAGCGTTAACAGATTGTTGGAGCATAACAAATTTCATGCTCTATCAAAAGCCCTTTCCTGGCTGTCCCCCCAGACCTATTCGCGACCTTTACATAGGAGCACGTGTAGTGGCTCTAACAACGTGCTCAATTTGGGAAGAAAGTTACCAAAATAGTTCAGTAGCCCCAGGAACGAACACAGCTCCATCGTGTTACGGGGTCTGGGTGCTCTCTGGATCGCTTCCATTTTGGACGCAGTAAGTCTGATCCTGTCTGCTGCTATCCTCATCCCCAGGAATTCTACCTCTCGAGCTAGGAAGGCGCACTTCACCTTTTTCAGTCACAGACCTACCCGGTCCAGTCTGCGTAACACCTCCTCCAGGTTGTGGAGGTGTTCCTCAGTATCGCAACCCGTGATGAGGATGTCATCTTGAAAAACCACCATCCTTGGAATCGACTTGAGGAGGCTTTCCATGGTTCATTGAAAGATCGCGGTGGGCGAGCGAATCCCAAACGGACATCTGTTGTATTCAAACAACCCCTTGTGTGTCATGATGGTGGTCAGCTTCTTCAACTCACTCGCCAGCTCCTGGGTCATGTAAACTGAGGTCAGGTCCAATTTTGAAAAAAATTTGCCACCGGATAGCGTCACAAAGAGGTCCTTCACTCTCGGTAGCGGGTACTGGTCTTGGAGTGACACCCGATTGATGGTGGCCTTGTAATCACCACATATCCTGACCGACCCATCTGCCTTGAGCACCAGCACAATCGGGCTCGCCCAGTCACTGAATTCGACTGGCGAGATGATGCCTTCCCTCAGCAGGTGGTCCAATTCGCCTTCTATCTTTTCCCGCATCACGTATGGCACTGCTCTGGCCTTGTGGTGTACTGGCCTGGCATCCGGGTTTATGTGAATCACTACCTTGGTCCCCATGAAAGTGCCAATGCCGGGTTGAAATAGTAAGTCAAATTTGTCCAGGACCTATGAGCATGATATTCGCTCCACAGAAGAAATTGCATTGACATCGCCCCATTTCCAGTTCATGACAGCAAGCCAACTCCTCCCCAGCAGTGCGGGACCGTCCCCCGGGACAATCCAGAGTGGCAACCTGTTCTCCGAATCTTTGTGGGTCACAACTACCATGGCGCTGCCTAGCACCGGAATGATCTCCTTTGTATATGTCCGTAGCTGTGCATCAATCGGCAATAATTTTGGCCTCCAGGCATTGGACGCCCACAAGTTGTCGAACTGTTTGATGCTCATCAGGGACTGGCTGGCCCCCGTGTCTAGCTCCATTGATACTGGGATGCCATTGAGGAGCACTTTCATCATTATCGGTGGCGTCCTGGTGTATGAACTGTATATGTGCTCCACATGAACTCGCGGAACTTCAGCTTCCAGCAATTTCCCTCAGTTTTCATTTGGCCTCGTAGGGCTTACATCGGGCCCGTCCTCCTCGTACATCAACCTGGCTGCAAGCTTCCTGCACATATGCACCAAGTGACCGCTGACGCTCCGGTTTCTGCAGGTATATTGCTGATACCTGCAAGCTCTGGCTGTGTGTTTGTCACCACACCTCCAACATGAGCCATTCTTGGAAACAAAAGGTCCATTACCAGTCGATCGTCTCTGACTGTCACTGTAACTGTCCTTAAACGCAGGTGTTGATGGCCCCATTACTGGCCGCATTGTTCCTTGCGATGGCATGAATGGCCATTCAGCTAGCCATCGTCTCTGTCGAATTCCCCCTTTGGGTTCGACTATTACATGCTCGGGCATGTCCAATTGCCCCTGTCTGCCTGGAGAACTGTGTACCGCGTTAACAATGTTGACTCCCTGTCCATTTGCTGCATTTAAATCAAAATTTTCGTCAAACATCATTCTGGTCTCTTCTTCCCCTGAGATAAATGTCTGGGCCATCAAAGCCGCCGTTTCCAGGGTCAAGTCTTTGGTCTCAATCAGTTTCCTGAAAACCCCAGCGTGGCCGATGGCCTCAATAAAAAACCCTTGCAGCATCTCGGCTCTGCATGCATCTGGGAACTTACATAGGCTCTCCAGTCGCCGGAGATCAGCCACGAAGTCTGGAATGCTTTGCCCTTCTCGCCGCCAGTGCGTGTAAAACTGGTTTCTCGCCATGTGCATGCTGTTCGCTGGTTTAAAGTGTCCCCCAATCAATTTACTGAGCTCTTCAAAAGTCTTGTCCGCCGGCTTCTCTGGTGCTAGAAGGCCCTTTATCAGGGAGTACGTCCTGGATCCACAAACCGTCAGGTGATGAGCCCTGCGTTTGTCGGCCGAATCCTGTCCCAGCCATTCCTTAGTGACGAAACTTTGCTGTAGTCTCTCAATAAAATCGTCCCAATCATCACCAACACAGTACCTCTCGTCTGTGCTGCTAGTGGCCATGCTCGCGTGGTTTAAATCCCAGTTTCTCGTCGCCAATGATATGTCCTTACTACACAGTACAAATGCACATGAGGCCCATACTAGAGAGAAGGTTACTCTGTGACCAGTAGCCTTTATTAGCCAGCACTTAAGTGGAGAAAATGGGTGGAGCTTCCCCTTTTATACCGGAAAGTCCAGGTTAGGAGTGTCTCCCACAAGTTCACCACCTAGTGGTCAGTGTTCTCAAGGTGTACAACTTAGGTCAGTTTATACATGGATTACAATGACAGTTGAATACATGACAAGGAGGACCTGGCTGCAGTGACGCAAACATTTCAATGATCTCAGTAGATCACAAAACGTTACTGCAAAGCCACACTCAACCTCATCCTGCTGTGCCACTCATCACATCCCCATCACTCTGCCTTCCCTACCCTACTCCTGCACATCATTACTCACACCAACTGACCTTGCATCTCCACCCTTCCCTCTCGCTCTCTCTCTATCAATATTATCACTTCCCCATCTCACTAGCCACACCTCACACTCAAACTAATCCTTTCCAATCATACCAACTAACAGCACACAAGGGTAGGCATTTGGGTATTTTATGTAATGGTCATGTAAAGTTTCTGTTAATATGGTGTCAAACATTGAAATCTTTATTTTCAACACTTTTCCTTCTTGCACAGATTTGTGTACACCTTTGGAAGTAACTTCATGAGTTGCAGTGAATGGTGAGACTTTTTTTTCCAAAAATATACTTTATGCATCTAAAATTTTCATTTTCATTATGCATATAATACATTGGAAAATAGCTCAGTACCTTGCGCTCAGCAATTCCATACAATTCATTTGGATGCTGACAGCAGTTCCATATAATGCACTAGCGTACATTTCATTTCAAGGTACAGTTTAGTATAATCCGTAAATCACGTTACATGTAGTACTTGCAAATAAGGGTATTACATGGAGCAGATGAGAACAGGTTTACATTACATTCCAGGATACATTTCAATACTGATAACGAATCACGTTACATGTAGCACTATGCAGATGAAAGCAGTACATGGACCGGATGGGAATACATTTACATAGAAACATAGAAACATAGAAAATAGGTGCAGGAGTAGGCCATTCGGCCCTTCTAGCCTGCACCGCCATTCAATGAGTTCATGGCTGAACATTCAACTTCAGTACCCCATTCCTGCTTTCTCGCCATACCCCTTGATCCCCCTAGTAGTAAGGACCTCATCTAACTCCTTTTTGAATATATTTAGTGAATTGGCCTCAACAACTTTCTGTGGTAGAGAATTCCACAGGTTCACCACTCTCTGGGTGAAGAAGTTCCTCCGCATCTCGGTCCTAAATGGCTTACCCCTTATCCTTAGACTGTGACCTCTGGTTCTGGACTTCCCCAACATTGGGAACATTCTTCCTGCATCTAACCTGTCTAACCCCGTCAGAATTTTAAATGTTTCTATGAGGTCCCCTCTCATTCTTCTGAACTCCAGTGAATACAAGCCCAGTTGATCCAGTCTTTCTTGATAGGTCAGTCCCGCCATCCCGGGAATCAGTCTGGTGAACCTTCGCTGCACTCCCTCAATAGCAAGAATGTCCTTCCTCAGGTTAGGAGACCAAAACTGTACACAATACTCCAGGTGTGGCCTCACCAATGCCCTGTACAACTGCAGCAACACCTCCCTGCCCCTGTACTCAAATCCCCTTGCTATGAAGGCCAACATGCCATTTGCTTTCTTAACCGCCTGCTGCACCTGCATGCCAACCTTCAATGACTGATGTACCATGACACCCAGGTCTCTTTGCACCTCCCCTTTTCCTAATCTGTCACCATTCAGATAATAGTCTGTCTCTCTGTTTTTACCACCAAAGTGGATAACCTCACATTTATCCACATTATACTTCATCTGTCATGCATTTGCCCACTCACCTAACCTATCCAAGTCGCTCTGCAGCCTCACAGCATCCTCCTCGCAGCTCACACTGCCACCCAACTTAGTGTCATCCGCAAATTTGGAGATACTACATTTAATCCCCTCATCTAAATCATTAATGTACAGTGTAAACAGCTGGGGCCCCAGCACAGAACCTTGCGGTACCCCACTAGTCACTGCCTGCCATTCTGAAAAGTACCCATTTACTCCTACTCTTTGCTTCCTGCCTGACAACCAGTTCTCAATCCATGTCAGTACACTACCCCCAATCCCATGTGCTCTAACTTTGCACATCAATCTCTTGTGTGGGACCTTGTCGAACGCCTTCTGAAAGTCCAAATATACCACATCAACTGGTTCTCCCTTGTCCACTTTACTGGAAATATCCTCAAAAAATTCCAGAAGATTTGTCAAGCATGATTTCCCTTTCACAAATCCATGCTGACTTGGACCTATCATGTCACCTCTTTCCAAATGCACTGCTATGACATCCTTAATAATTGATTCCATCATTTTACCCACTACCGATGTCAGGCTGACTGGTCTGTAATTCCCTGTTTTCTCTCTCCCTCCTTTTTTAAAAAGTGGGGTTACATTGGCTACCCTCCACTCTATAGGAACTGATCCAGAGTCAATGGAATGTTGGAAAATGACTGTCAACGCATCCACTATTTCCAAGGCCACCTCCTTAAGTACTCTGGGATGCAGTCCATCAGGCCCTGGGGATTTATCGGCCTTCAATCCCATCAATTTCCCCAACACAAAATCCCGGCTAATAAGGATTTCCCTCAGTTCCTCCTCCTTGCTAGACCCCCCGACCCCTTTTATAACCGGAAGGTTGTTTGTGTCCTCCTTCGTGAATACCGAACCAAAGTATTTGTTCAATTGGTCCGCCATTTCTTTGTTCCCCGTTATGACTTCCCCTGATTCTGACTGCAGGGGAACTACGTTTGTCTTTACTAACCTTTTTCTCTTTACATATCGATAGAAACTTTTGCAATCCGTCTTAATGTTCCCTGCAAGCTTCTTCTCATACTCCATTTTCCCTGCCCTAATCAAACATTTTGTCCTCCTCTGCTGAGTTCTAAATTTCTCCCAGTCCCCAGGTTCGCTGCTATTTCTGGCCAATTTGTATGCCACTTCCTTGGCTTTAATACTATCCCTGATTTCCCTTGATAGCCACGGTTGAGCCCCTTTCCTTTTTTATTTTTATGCCAGACAGGAATGTACAATTGTTGTAGTTCATCCATGCGGTCTCTAAATGTCTGCCATTGCCCATCCACAGTCAACCCCTTAAGTATCATTCGCCAATCCATCCCAGCCAATTCACGCCTCATACCTTCAAAGTTAGCCTTCTTTAAGTTCTGGACCATGGTCTCTGAATTAACTGTTTCATTCTCCATCCCAATGCAGAATTCCACCATATTATGGTCACTCTTCCCCAAGGGGCCTCGCACAACGAGATTGCTAATTAATCCTCTCTCATTACATAACACCCAGTCTAAGATGGCCTCCCCCTAGTTGGTTCCTCGACATATTGGTCTAAAAAACCATCCCTTATGCACTCCAGGAAATCCTCCTCCACCGTATTGCTTCCAGTTTGGTTAGCCCAATCTATGTGCATATTAAAGTCACCCATTATAACTGCTGCACCTTTATTGCACGCACCCCTAATTTCATGTTTGATGCCCTCCCCAACATCACTACTACTGTTTGGAGGTCTGTACACAACTCCCACTAACGTTTTTTGCCCTTTGGTGTTCTGCAGCTCTACCCATATACATTTCTTTACAAGTTACTAAACAGTGCAGAGACTTTCATTATACATGGCACAACACAGGCGTTTTTCAGTACATGGTGCTCTATGTATATAAGCAGATTAACAAGTACAGCTCGAGGGGGGTCTGATTCCATCCCCTGGGTTTACCGTGGCAGAAGGGCCTTAAACTGTGGCTCTTCCCCACTGTGCCTTTGCGGCAACTGCACCAACCTTTAGTGCATCCCTCAGCAGGTACTCCTGGACCTTGGATTGCGCCAGTCTGCAACACTCGGCCGTGGACATCTCCTTGCTCTGGAAGACCAGCAAGTTTCGGGAAGACCAAAGTGCGTCTTTCACCGAGTTGATGGCTTTCCAGCAGCAGATGATGTCTGTCTCGCTGTGCGTCCCTGGGAACAGTCCACAGAGTCCTGTGTTACGGAGCTGCTTGGGATGAACCTCGACAGCAACCACTGTATCTCCTTCCAGACCTGCCTTGCAAAGGGGCAATCCCGAAGGAAATGGATGACAGTCTCGTCCACACCACAGCTGACTCGGGGGCCGAGTGCCGTGTCTCTGAAACCCCGGCTGTGCATGAAGGATCTGATGGGTAGGGCCTTTCTCATATAATGATACCACTGCCCTGTCCTCCCACCCCCTCACCCAATGGTGATGAGTGTAAAAGGAATGGCTTGGGCATTGTAGGGATGCTTTATTGTGTTGGTGTGGTGTGGTGCCAACCTGGCGTATCATGTGGCATCCAGGGTATACAGTTTTGTGAAGTAAATGTGGCCATGATGAAGCCATCCCTGGGGTCCCGGGCAGCAATGTGGTCGGTTACTGATGCCCTTGTGTCCTATGCAGCATCAGTTGATTGCTGAGAAGTTTGGTGTGGAAGTTGGTGCTGCTAGTGTGTCTGGTGCTGCTGGTGTTGGGGATGATGCGGGTGAGATTCTGAGGACCAAGGTGAGATAGTTTCAAGGGCACCGATGCTCATGTAATGGATGTAAGATGAACTTAAGATGATAGAAGCGATCTGTCAATGTTGAGAGAGGTTGTTGCAATGAGGTGACACTGGATAGAGAGTTTACTCCAAACACTTGCAACCTGCATAAAGTTCAATCTGTCTTCCAAATGCAGTAAGCAACAGCTTTTGAGCTTGGAAAGTGAACAGCTGTGAGGTGAGAGTGTTTATAGAACAATTGCAGCTGTCAAGTAATGAGATGATTCCATGGCCACACAACCCCCAACCTGCTTACCTAATGTGATCCCCGAGCAGTGTGGATCTCATGGAGGACCTCGAAAAGTGTAAAGGTGAGCTCAAAATACTTCTTAATGGGCTGTTGACAAGGTAATAATGACCTGAATTCCCTCCCTCGCCACTGCCTGATGGGGCTGTTCAACGGTGACAGACCCGACATCTGGGAAAGGCGCATGTCAGCGGGTTGACAGCGGGGTCCCGACCCACTGTCAAGAAAAAAATTCCCACCCGACCCGTCACTGAACCCCCAAAAATTTCCCCCTTCATCTCCACATTGAGCATGTTATGGCCCCAAATCTTTTTCAGCTAGGATGTTATACTGTTGAGCCCAACAAAGATATCACTGCTAATTTGCCCAGAAAGCTTATTCTTTCACTTGGGATTTGTTCGAATGCCAGCTTAAATGGTTCATTTGCCAATGACTGCTCCATAGTTACTCTCAATCATTTATTCTACTTTTTATCTAAATGAGAACGGAATTTCCTCAAGGTACGGACAGTCCGGGGTGCATGGAGAGGCCTATAAAGGCCCAGCAGGTCGGAGAGGTGGCAGTTGGAGGAGTTTGGGCAGTCCGGGGTGCGTGGAGAGGCCTATAAAGGCCCAGCGGGTCGGAGAGGCGGCAGTCGGAGGAGTTTGGGCAGTCTGGGGTGCGTGGAGAGGCCTATAAAGGCCCAGCGGGTCGGAGAGGCAGCAGTCGGAGGAGTTCGGGCAGTCCGGGGTACGTGGAGAGGCCTATAAAGGCCCAGCGCGTCAGAGAGGTGGCAGTCGGAGGAGTTCGGGCAGTCCGGGGTATATGGAGAGGCCTATAAAGGCCCAGCGCGTCAGAGAGGTGGCAGTTGGAGGAGTTCGGGCAGTCCGGGGTACGTGGAGAGGCCTATAAAGGCCCAGTGGGTCGGAGAGGCGGCAGTCGGAGGAGTTCGGGCAGTCCGGGGTACGTGGAGAGGCCTATAAAGGCCCAGCGGGTCGGAGAGGTGGCAGTCGGAGGAGTTTGGGCATCCGGGGTGCTTGGAGAGGCCTATAAAGGCCCAGCGGGTTGGAGAGGCGGCAATCAGAGGAGTTTGGGCAGTCCAGGGTGCGTGGAGAGGCCTATAAAGTCCCAGTGCGTCGGAGAGGCGGCAGTTGGAGGAGTTCAGGCAGTCCGGGGTACGTGGAGAGGCCTATAAAGGCCCAGCGCATCAGAGAGGCGGAGGTCGGAGGAGTTCGGGCAGTTCGGGGTATATGGAGAGGCCTATAAAGGCCCAGCGCGTCGGCAAGGCGGCAGTTGGAGGAGTTCAGGCAGTCCGAGGTACGTGGAGAGGCCTATAAAGGCCCAGCGCGTCAGAGAGGCGGCAGTCGGAGGAGTTCGGGCAGTCCCGGGTATATGGAGCGGCCTATAAAGGCCCAGCGCGTCAGAGAGGTGGCAGTCGGAGGAGATCGGGCAGTCCGGGTATATGGAGAGGCCTATAAAGGCCAGCTGGTGCAGCTGCAACAAGGAGAGAAGGCAATAAAGAAGTAGAAAGAAATTGAAAGGTGACGTCATAGCCAAGGGGGTAAGTGATTGGCTGCTGATTGGTAAATAGCTTTTCTTTTTTCTTTTCTTTATCAGTAAGTAACCTTTAGCATTGTTGTTGCCAATTTAAGTTTTTCTAAGGGTTAAGTCATGGCAGGGCAGCTCGGACACATGTTCTGCTCCTCCTGTACCATGTGGGAAGTCAGGGACACTTCCGGTGCCCTGTTTAGTGAGTTGGTCTTACCGAAGGTAAAGGGACCACAGCTAGATAGGGAATGGAAGACCAACAGGAAGAGCAGTACAAGGAAGGTAGTGCAGGGATCCCCTGCGGTCATCCCCCTGCAAAACAGATACACCGCTTTGGGTACTGTTGAGGGGGATGACTCATCAGGGGAGAGCAGCAGCAGCCAAGTTTATGGCACCATGGCTGGCTCTGCTGCACAGGAGGGCAGGAAAAAGAATGGGAGAGCTGTAGTGATAGGGGATTCAATTGTAAGGGGAATAGATAGGCGTTTCTGCGGCCGCAACCGAGACTCCAGGATGGTATGTTGACTCCCTGGTGCAAGGTTCAAGGATGTCTCGGAGCGGGTGCAGGACATTCTGAAAAGGGAGGGTGAACAGCCAGTTGTCGTAGTGCATATAGGTACCAACGATATAGGTAAAAAACGGGATGAGGTCCTACGAGACGAATTTAGGGAGCTAGGAGTTAAATTAAAAGGTAGGACCTCAAAAGTAGTAAGCTCAGGATTGCTACCAGTGCCACGTGCTAGTCAGAGTAGGAATCGCAGGATAGCTCAGATGAATACGTGGCTTGAGCAGTGATGCAGAAGGGAGGGATTCAAATTCCTGGGGCATTGGAACTGGTTCTGGGGGATGTGGGACCAGTACAATCCGGACGGTCTGCACCTGGGCAGGACCAGAACCAATGTCCTAGGGGGAGTGTTTGCTAGTGCTGTTGGAGAGGAGTTAAACTAATATGGCAGGGGGATGGGAAGCTATGCAGGAAGACAGAGGGAAATAAAATGGAGTCAGAAGCAAAAGATAGAAAGGAGAATAGTAAAAGTGGAGGGCAGAAAAACCAAGGCAAAAAACAAGAAGGGCCACATTACAGCAAAATTCTAAAGGGGCAAAGTGCGTTCAAAAGACAAGCTTGAAGGCTCTATGCCTCAATGCGATGAGTATTCGGAATAAGGTGGACGAATTAACTGCGCAGATAGCAGTTAACGGGTATGATGTAATTGGCATCATGGAGACATGGCTCCAGGGTGACCAAGGCTGGGAACTCAACATCTAAGGGTATTCAGCATTTAGAAAGGATAGACAGAAAGGAAAAGGAGGTGGCGTGGGCATTGCTGGTTAAAGAGGAAATTAATGCAATAGTAAGGAGGGATATTAGCCTGGATGATGTGGAATCGGTATGGGTGGAGCTGCGGAATTCCAAAGGGCAGAAAACGCTAGTGGGAATTATGTACAGACCACCAACAGTAGTAGTGAGGTTGGGGGACAGCATCAAACAAGAAATCAGGGATGCGTGCAATAAAGGTTATCATGGGCAACTTTAATCTACATATAGATTGGGCTAACCAAACTGGTAGCAATGCGGTGGAGGAGGATTTCCTGGAGTGTATTTAGGATGGTTTTCTTGACCAATATGTCGAGGAACCAACCAGGGAGCTGGCCATCCTAGACTGGGTATTGTATAATGAGAAGGGACTAATTAGCAATCTTGTTGTGCGAGGCCCCTTGGGGAAGAATGACCATAATATGGTAGAATTCTTTATTAAGATGGAGAGTGACACAGTTAATTCGGAAACTAGAGTCCTGAACTTAAAGAAAGGTAACTTCGACGGTATGAGGCGCGAATTGGCTAGAATAGACTGGCAAAGGATACTTAAAGGGTTGACGGTGGATAAGAAATGGCAAACATTTAAAGATCACATGGATGAACATCAACAATTGTACATCCCTGTCTGCAGTAAAAATAAAACGGGGAAGGTGGCTCAACCATGGCTAACAAGGAAACTGAGGATAGTGTTAAAGCCAAGGAAGAGGCATATAATTTGGCTAGAAAAAGCAACAAACCTGAGGACTGGGAGAAATTTAGAATTCAACAGAGGAAGACGAAGGGTTTAATTAAGAGGGGGGAATTAGAGTACGAAAGGAAGCTTGCAGGGAACATAAAAACTGACTGCAAAAGCTTCTATAAATATGTGAAGAGAAAAAGATTAGTGAAGACAAACGTAGGTCCCTTGCAGTCGGATTCAGGTGAATTTATAATGGGGAACAAAGAAATGGCAGACCAATTGAACAAATACTTTGGTTCTGTCTTCACAAAGGAAGACACAAATAACCTTCCGATTGTACTAGGGGACAGTAGGTCTAGTGAGAAGGAGGAACTGAAGGATATCCTTATTAGGCAGAAAATTGTGTTAGGGAAATTGATGGGATTGAAGGCCGATTAATCCCCGGGGCCTGATAGTCTGCATCCCAGAGTACTTAAGGAAGTGGTCCTAGAAATAGTGGATGCATTGGTGATCATTTTCCAACAGTGTATCGACTCTGGATCAGTTCCTATGGACTGGAGGGTAGCTAATGTAACACCACTTTTTAAAAAAGGAGGGAGAGAGAAAATGGGTAATTATAGACCGGTTAGCCTGACATCAGTCGTGGAGAAAATGTTGGAATCAATCATTAAGGATGAAATAGCAGCGCATTTGGAAAGCAGTGACAGGATCGGACCAAGTCAGCATGGATTTATGAAAGGGAAATCATGCTTGACGAATCTTCTGGAATTTTTTGAGGATGCAACTGGCAGAGTGGACAAGGGAGAACCAGTGGATGTGATGTATTTGGACTTTCAAAAGGCTTTGACAAGGTCCCACACAAGAGATTGGTGTGCAAAATCAAAGCGCATGGTATTGGGGGTAATGTACTGACGTGGATAGAGAACTGGTTGGCAGACAGGAAGCAGAGAGTCAGGATAAATGGGTCCTTTTCAGAATGGCAGGCAGTGACTAATGGAGTGCCGCAGGGCTCAGTGCTGGGACCCCAGCTCTTTACAATATACATTAACGATTTAGATGAAGGAATTGAGTGTAATATCTGCAAGTTTGTGGATGACACTAAACTGGGTGGTGGTGTGAGCTGTGAGGAGGATGCTAAGAGGCTGCAGGGTGACTTGGACAGGTTAGGTGAGTGGGCAAATGCATGGCAAATGAAGTATAATGTGGATAAATGTGAGGTTATCCATTTTGGGGGAAAAAACATGAAGGCAGACTATTATCTGGATGGCGGCAGATTAGGAAAAGGGGAGGTGCAACGAGACCTGTGTGTCATGATTCATCACTCACTGAAAGTGGACAAGTAGGTACATCAGGCGGTGAAGAAGGCAAATGGTATGTTGTCCTTCATAGCTAGGGGATTTGAGTATCGGAGCAGGGAGGTCTTACTGCAGTTGTACAGGGCCTTAGTGAGGCCTCACATGGAATATTGTGTACAGTTTTGGTCTCCTAATCTGAGGAAGGACGTTCTTGCTATTGAGGGAGTGCAGCAAAGGTTCACCAGACTGATTCCAGGGATGGCAGGACTGTCATATGAGGAGAGACTGGATCAACTGGGCCTTTATTCACTGGAGTTTAGAAGGATGAGAGGCGATCTCATAGAAACGTATAAGATTCTGACGGGTTAGATGCGAGAAGAATGTTCCCGATGTTGGGGAAGTCCAGAACCAGGGGACACAGTCTAAGGATAAGGGGTAGGCCATTTAGGACTGAGATGAGGAGAAACTTCTTCACTCAGGGAGAGTTGTTAACCTATGGAATTCCCTGCCGCAGAGAATTGTTGATGCCAGTTCATTGGATATATTCAAGAGGGAGTTAGATATGGCCCTTACGGCTAAGGGGATTAAGGGGTATGGAGAGAAAGCAGGAAAGGGGTACTGAGGGAATGATCAGCCATGATCTTATTGAATGGTGCAGGCTCGAAGGGCCAAATGGCCTACTCCTGCACCTATTTTCTATGTTTCTATGTTTCTATGTTTCTATGTTTCTATGTTTCTTCCAATCTCCCGTCACAACTTTGGCAGTAAGAAGCGGCGTAAGCAAAGTTACTGCTAATGTTGGCAGCAATTTGCCAATGCATGAAACCTTCAGATAATGTTCTGATTTCATTGTTATGGTATAGGTTGAATTTTGCAATATGAAGAACATTTTCACACCACTGACTGAAGAGTTACAAAATTTTGTGCATTTGTGTTCTCTTAGCTGGATTCCTTGACCTTTGGTGTCAGTGGTATGTGTCAAAAGAAGAAAGAAAGAAGTTGCTTTTATATAGCGCCTTTCGCATCTTCAGGATATCTCGAAGAGCTTTGCAGTCAATGAAGTACTTTTAAAGTGTAGTCTCTCGTGTAGTGTAGGGAACCATGGTAGCCAATGTACGCACAACAAGGTCTCACAATCAGCAATGAGATAAATGAACAGATAATGTGATTTTAGGGTTGCCGGTTGAGGGATAAATGCTGACCAGGACACCAAAAGAATTCTACTGCTCTTGCAGACAAGGCCTCAGTTAAACATATCATCTAAAGAACAGCACCTCTGACAATGCAGCATTCCATCTGTACTGCTCTGAAGTGCCAGACCTGATTATGAGCTCAAGTCTCTGGACTGAGGTCCAAATCCACAACTTTCTAACTCAAAGTGCTAGTAACTGAGCCAAGGCTGATACATCATAGAGTGAAAAAAAACTTTCATTAGCATGTAACTGCAGTACTGTGAAGCACCAATGTGGGTCACCAGAATGGTGGGACGCCATTTTATGAGGGCCAATTTAAGGGGAGCAGGAGCATTTCTGCTCCAGGGTTAGTTTTGGGCATACAGTCTGAGATGGTTTTCTTTGTTTTGCTTGTGTTGTGTATGTTAGACTGAATACTGTTTAACTCCAAGAGGTATGACCTTGGCTCTGCTTTATTAAGGCCAAAAGTGACTAATATACAAAATGGCTGGCTTTTTTATACTTCGGCTGCACACACGTGCGTGCAGCCCAATGGCCTCCAACAGTGACGCCATCTCGTGGCTAGTGATCCCAAAAGTGCATACATGACAATATCCCCCTCTGAGATATTAACAGTCTTTTACAAATTGAGACGGTCTGGTGTTTTACGCGCCCGGGTTGACCGTCTCAGTTCAACTCCAGCCTTGGGTGAATGTTCAGAGTCTGTTGTGACTGGTGGCTGGGTGGCTGACCTGGTGGGAGTGGCAATGGCCATGTCAGGGATTGAAAGTCCATTTTCATTGAACATGTCAGTGATTGAAAGTCCCGATTTACTGATGACCACTGAGTCCTCTGATGACTGGGGATAGGTCGGTTGGTCGTCGATTGTCTCTTCCTCCGACTCTTCCGGATCATCTGTGTGCTGCAGCTTTGTCTGAGCCATATGCTTCCTGTATGTTTGCCCATTTTTGAGCTTGACAATAAAAACTCTGTTGCCCTCCTTGGGCATGACAGTACCAGCGATCCACTTGGGACTCTGACCATAATTCAGAACATTTACAGGATCATTTACAGAAATATCACGTGACACAGCTGCGCGATCGTGATACTCTTGCTGACTTTATCTTCTATATTCAACATGATTATTCAAGTCAGGGTATACAAGAGATAGCTTGGTGTTAAGACCTCTCTTCATCATTAGTTCAGCAGGCGAGACCCCGGTAAGCGTGTGTGGTCTTGTCCTGTAACTAAGCAGTATGCATGACAGGCGGGTCTGCAGTGACCCTTGGGTTATTCGCTTCATACTCTGCTTTATGATTTGGACCGCACATTCTGCTTGCCCATTGGATGCAGGTTTGAATGGTGCTGACCTTACATGTTTGATACCATTGAGTTTCATGAACTCTTGAAACTCCTGACTGGTGAAGCACGATCCGTTGTCGCTAACAACTATGTCAGGCAGACCATGTGTCGTGAACATGACACTGAGATTCTCAATGGTAGCTGTGGATGTGCTGGATGACATGATTATACTCTCTATCCACTTCCAATATGCATCCACCACAACTAAAAACATCTTCCCCAGGAAGGGACCTGCAAAGTCGATGTGGATCCTGGATCATGGTTTGGATGGCCATGACCACAGACTCAGCAGCGATTCTGCTGGTGCTTTGCTGAGCTGCGTGCAAGTGTTGCACTGATGCACATATGATTCCAGCTCAGAGTCAATTCCCAGCCACCATACATGAGACCTGGCGATGGCTTTCATCATTACAATGCCAGGATGTGTGCTATGTAGCTCACGTACAAATTTCTCTCTCCCTTTCTTGGATATAACACAATTGCCCCAGAGTATACAATCCAACTGAATAGACAGTTTGTCTTTGCGACGAATGTAAGGTTTGGTCTCCTCGCATATTTGCTTGGGTATGGCAGACCAATCACCTTTGAGGATGCAACTCTTCACCACCGATAAAATCGGGTCCTGGCTGGTCCCGGTCTTAACTTGTTGAGCCATGGCAGGGGTTCCTTCACTCTCAAAAGAATCCATAACTAACAATAGGTCCGCCGGTTGTGGCATTTCCACCTCCGGTGTGGGCAACGGCAGACGGTTCAAAGCATCAGCACAATTCTCGGTGCCAGGCCTATGGCGAATGACATAATCATAAGCAGATATTGTCAGCGCCCACCTCTGGATGAGGGATGAAGCATTGCTATTGATACCTTTGTTTTCAGAGAACAGTGAAATGAGCGGCTTGTGATCTGTCTCCAGTTCAAACCGAAGACCGAACAGGTACTGATGCATCTTTTTAACCCCATACACACAGGCTAGTGCTTCTTTCGCTACCATGCTGTAGGCTCTTTCCACCTTTGACAAACTTTTTGAAGCATATGCGACTGGTTGAAGTTTACCCGACTCATTAGCTTGTTGGAGTACACAACCAATTCTGTATGACGAAGCATCACAGGTCAATACTAAACGTTTACATGGGTCATGATGTACAAGCAGCTTGTTAGAGCAAAGCAGATTAGTGGCTTTCTCAAAAGCTCTGTCTTGAGATGCACCCCACACCCAGTTGTCGCCTTTTCTTAGCAGTATGTGAAGTGCTTCTAATAAGGTGCTCAATTTAGGTAGGAAGTTTCTGAAGTAGTTGAGTAGACCCAGAAACGAACGCAACTCCGTCACATTCTGCGGCTTGGGTGCATTCATGATGGCCTTGGTTTTCGTGTCCGTGGGCCTGATGCCGTCAGCAGCAATTTTCCTCCCCAGGAATTCGACCTCTTCGAGCGTTTCAGTCTGAGTCCCACTTTGTCCAGATGATGTAAAACCTTTTCCATGTTGTTCAGATATTCCTTGGAGTCATGACCTGTGATCAGGATGTCATCTTGGGACACGATGGTTCTGGGAACGGACTTCAGTAGACTCTCCATGTTCCTCTGAAATATTGCTGCAGCCGAGCGAATTCCAAAAGGGCACCTGTGATAAATAAACAGTCCTTTATGCATGTTAATGCACGTAAGTCTCTTCGACGTCTCGATCAGCTCCTGTGTCATGTAGGCCGACATCAAGTCCAGTTTGGTGAATGACATCCCCCCAGCTAGCGTTGCAAACAAGTCATCAGCCTTCGGTAACGGGTACTGATCCTGCTTCAAAACCCTGTTGATCGTAGTCTTGTAGTCTCCACAGATTCTGACTGTGCCATCACAATTCAGCACAGGAACAATGGGGCTGGCCCATTCATTAAATTCAACTGGTGATATGATCCCTTCATGCTGGAGTCTGTCCAGTTCGATTTCAACCTTCTCCCTCATCATATACGGAACTGCTCGAGCTTTATGATGGACGGGTCTTGCATCTGAGTCCACGTGGATCTGCACCTTGGCTCCCGTGAAGTTGCCAATGCCTGGTTCGAACAGCGAGGGGAACTTGCTCAGTACTTGGATACATGTATCTTTCTCTGACGACAACGCTTTGATGTTGTTCCAATCGCATCTGATTTTTTTCAAGCCAGTTCCTGCCGAACAGCATTGGGCCATTGCCTAGGACAATCCTCATTAACCGCACCATCATACAACACTTTAATTGTGGCACTGCCAATCACCGTTATGAGTTCTTTGGTGTACATGCACAACTTGGCATTGACTGGACTCAGCCTCAAAGTCTTAGTATCCCACAACTTGTCGAATGCCCTCTGGCTCATTATCGATTGACTCGCCCCCGTGTCCAGTTCCATCGATACCGGCACCCCATTAAATTTCACGTTGATCATTATCGGTTTGCTCTTAGTTAGGAACGAGTACAGTCCATACACTTCCTCTTCTGGTATCTCGGATTGCCTATCCGAATCCGCGCTAATCTGATCATCATCCTCCACGTGGTGTGTCGCAGCACGCTTGCTCATCTGCGGACACCTGCGCTGGAGATGCCCCACTTTCAGACAGTCTTTGCAACAATGTTGCTTAAATTGGCACTGCGGGTGCGGTGATTTCCCCCACAACGCAAACAGGGGGAAATTGGAAGCATTCCCACTGGCGGACTTTGGGCAGCCACATGTTTTGCGTACGCAGTCGGGTAGGACCTGCCATGTGCCGCTCTGCCGAATGCCGAATCAATCATATTTACAGTACCTGCCGAGTTTCAATTTTTCACTGATATCTGCTTTAGACTTCTATCCATCGTCATGCATAACTGAGCGATCGTGATGGCCCTGTTCAAGTCCAACGTCTCCACCGCCAGTAGTTTACGTAGGATCACCTCGTGGTTGATGCCGATTACAAAGAAGCCCTGCAGCATGTCTGCCAACACAGCCTCGAACTTACGTCTCAGGTCGGCAACGAATTCCGCCGCCCTCTGAGCGAACGTGCGTATAAAATCTGTATCTTGAGATGTTGATGCCTTCATCTGGCTTAAGGTGGTCCTGTACCAGTGAACACAATTCTTCATATGTCTTCTCTGTTGGACTCACAGGCAGGAGTAGATTCTTTATCAGACCATAAATTTTTGGACCGCAAACTGTGAGGAACACCACCCGGCGCCGATCTACGTTGCCGATCTCCTCCATTTTGTTGGCTACAAAGCACTGGCTCAAACGGCTCACAAAGTCTGCCCAATCTTCTCCTTCCACAACTCGCTCCAACAATCCAATTGTGCTCATTCTTGCATGCAAAGATTCTTGTTGCCTCGTCGCCAAATGTTGTGTATACAATAACTGAGTACTGTTTAACTCCAAGAGAAATGACCTTGGCTCTGCTTTATTAAGGCCCAAAGTAACTAATATACAAAATGGCTGGCCTTTTATACTTGGGCTGCAGACACGTGCGTGCAGTCCAATGGCCTCCAACAGTGATGCCATCTAGTGGCTAGTGATTCCAAAAGTACATACATGATAGCTTGGAACAGAGTCAACGCTGAAAGCTGCTAGCTGCCTCCCATTTGTCCACATTTGCATTGCAGTTAAATCAGCACATTTAAGTTTTTGCAAAACCTGCAGCTCATGGACCCACCCCACCAGTTATTATAATCGCCAGGATGGCAGAAAATTCCAATGCAATAATGATACCTTTAATGAGCACGCTCATAGCATACACTCACAGTGTGGCTCAATCCTTCACCCCACAGTTTATCTAGCATGCTGTTTCCATTGTCCCTTACTCTGAAGAGTTGAGGAGGCCATCCTTCTCCCAGTGGGCAATGGGCAGACAGAGGCCTGGCATGTTTCCCAAGGGGACAGAGATAATCAGAGACAAGACATCCCCAGGTTGTTCTCATACACTTCCGAGCTGCTGCTTCACAGTAACATCACCCTCGCCTGAGTGAGAAGGTTGTGGGTTCAAGTCCCACTCGAGGGACTTGAGCAAAAAATATAGGCTGACACTCCAGTGCAATGCTGAAGAAGTGCTGCACTGTCGGAGCTGCTGTCTTTCAGATGGGACATTAAACTGAGGCCCCGTCTGCTCTCTCAGGTGGACGTAAAAGATCCCATGGCACTATTTCAAAGAAGAGCAGGGGAGTTATCCCCGGTCAATATTTATCCCTCAACCAACATAACAAAAAACAGATTATCTGGTCATTATCACATTGCCGTTTGTGGGAGCTTGCTGTGCACTAATTGGCTGCCGCATTTCCTACATTAAAACAGCGACTAGACTCCAAAAATACTTCCTTGGCTGTAAAGCACTTTGAGACACCCGGTGGCCGTGAAAGGCGCTATATAAATGCAAGTCTTTCTTCTTTCTTTCGTTGACAGAGACCTGAGCACAGCTCACTCACCTGCATTCTTGGTTTCAGGAACGGATCAAGAAGGTTCCTTCTCAAGGGTAATTAGGAGTGGGCAATAAATTCTGGCCTTGCCAGCGACGCCCATATCTTATGAACAAATAAAAAAATGGATCCACTTGGGGAAAATAGAGCAATTTTATAAGCTTTTATTAGTTGATGGCAAAGAGTTGCTTTTCGAGCTACAATAAAATAAGAGGAGATTAGGGGCAAAGTACATTAATACAGCTCCCACCTCTGGCATAAATATTATCCACTGTTTGTGGAGGAAGAATGAAGAAGTCCAATGCACCATTCCCTTACACAGTGCAATGTTATTGCTCGGCGGGACGCAGCGCTACAGTTGCTGTTACTGGAGCCACCATTCAAATTCCTTCCCCGATAGGGCTATTAACATGCTTTGCAGCAAGGTAAAAATTCCATCCAGTGTCCATTTTCTCCATAGAGGTCCTCCACCTGGAGGGTCCCACCTTGTGGTTCAGCTGTGATGTGAGATTGAGAGAGCCTTTCATAAGACTCCTCGGGGCCGAAATTTCCCCTCTTCATAAGGCCTGTTACCACCGCAAATCGGTGGCCACGCTGTGGAGTGGAGTGGCCACCGACTTTTCGAGGAGTGGCCGCTGATAGTCCAATTGCCCTTCCGAGGTTTCCCGGCGGTGCCCCGATCCACCCCACTACCGCTCCACTGCTACCCATCCGTCTTAAGTGTGTCGTCACTGTGCGCACTGCCAATCTATCCCCCTCCCCCCCCCCCCCATGATGGCGACATTACCCTCTGAAAATCTTTGGCCTGCCTGGCGGTGCCAAAACCTGTTTTTTCCCAGTAGCCCAGTGAGGCTGTGGCCTTCTGCAGCGGCGGTGTGGCTTCCCTTAAAGGGGAGGACGCACTGCCGTGGCCGCCATATGTTTTTTTTGTCGGCCGACTGCCATGTCGGCCCAACAATTATGCCCCTGGGTTCAACCAAGCTCCCCCTCTTGGGTGCCAGGCCGCTGGCCCGGCCGTAACCCTCCCTGGTGGCCCAGTGGGCCAAATTCTTTAAATCGCGGAGGCTCTCCCCTTTAAGTGAAGGGGAGAGCTGTGTTGACACGGTGCCGCGGTGATGTCATCGCGGCGGTCAATCCGCATCGCCCCCGACCTCAGCCCTTCTAGTGTTGCCACCGCTGTGTATCCGCCCCTCTCGTGCAGTCACCACCCTCGTTAAGAGCGACTTCCGGATCCGAGTAAAAAAACAACAAGGAGTGGAAGTTCGCTCAAGAGGCGACCTCAACCACAGCTGCGGTAAAAACCACTCAAACGGGGTGCGTGCATCCCGTTTCAGGCAGGGGGCAATTTCTAGCCCTCGACTCCTCACTGTGTGACCGCACTCCCCATGCTGAGTGATTCTGGAATGTTGGTGGGAATCTTGTAAAAAATATTCTCAATGTACAGATAAATGACAACATTCAAGCTGATTGTGCCAGACATATTATGGAAAGGTGATGAGTTAAAAAAAGAACTTGCATTTATTTATCCCATTATCAGGACCTCAAGACATTCCCTTCCCCCCAAACCCCGACTCCCCACCCCCGGAGTGCTTTACAACCAATGGATTCAATTTGAACAATCATCTATATTGGCTCTCGATCCGGCAATGCCTCGAAATTAAAATTCTCATCCTTGTGTTCAAGTCCCTCCATTGCCTCGTCCCTCCCTATCTCTGTTACCTCCTCCAGCCCCACAACCTTCCGAGATCTCTGTGCTCCTGCAGTTCTGCTCTGCTGCGCACCCCCTATTTCTATTGGCCCACCATTCAGCTTCCTCGGCCCTAAGTACTGGAAGTCCCTCCCTATAGCTCTCTCCTCCTTGAGGACGGTCCATAAAACGTACTTCTTTGAACAAGCTTTTGCTCACCTGTCCTAATATTTCTTTAAGTGGTTCGGTGCCAAAGTTATTTTGATAACGTTGCCTTGGGACACTTTACTACATTAAAGTTGCCATATAAATTGTTGTCCCCACTTGCCCTCTCAGGTGGATGTAAAAGATCTCACAGCACTATTCGAAGAACAGTTCTGGCCAATATTTATTCGTCAACCAACATCACTAAAACAAATTAGGGTTGGAGGCTTCCTTCGTACAAACGTCTCCGACCCGGCAAAATTTTACGAAACTATCTGTTGGTCCTGGAAGAATGTAGGATTCTGGTCAGAGGCCTAGATTCACTGCACAGTGCATGGGGAGATGTCTTTCATGTGCGTACATACATGCTGGAGTCACGAGGGCCTGGACCACCAATCACTATGCATTATTCTCACTGATAAAAATTGGAGCTCCCTTTGTATAAGCTACCATTAATATCAATGAGAAACCCCCTAAAAAAACTGAAACACAGCATAATACATAAATAAAACACCTCACATATTTAAAATGAATTGAGATTTAATGTAATTAAATGTTTTAGAAAAAAATATATTTTTTGGAATTATTTTAATGTGTTTTAATAGGGTTAAAAATAAACTCACCTGAATGGGCAGGGTTTTTTATTTAAAAATTAGTGTTTAAATTTAATTCTTATATGTTTTAAAAGTGTTATGCTGGTAAAAGTAAGCTATGTGCCTGCTTTTACCAGGCGTAAATTTTGAAGGACATTCACTGGGTATGAGTTGGGCAAATAGCCCAATCTCTCCTGCGCGGATGTTCTTTTCCGGGGATGCGTAGGATCTGTACGGAGAAATCTTGACAGATCGGAAAAGCCGGTATTTGGCGCATGCGCATCGCGCCCCAAGAACCAGCTTTTGCGGGCCATTATCTGGTCGTTATCTCATTGCTGTTTGTGGGACCTTAATGTGCGAAAATTGGCTGCCGTGTTTCCTACAGTGCAACAGTGACTACACTTCAAAGTAATTTACTTGTTGTAAAGCGCATGGGACTTCCTGAGTTCATGAAAGGTGCTAAATAAATGCAATCTTTCTTTCTTATTTTCTTATTTTTTTCTTCTTACAACCAACTGAACAAAATTGACACAAAGTGCACAAAGTGCAGTTTGTAAAACAAATTTTGAAACAGAAATGGGAGGAGAAACATTCAAACAGATTACCACTAAGATTTAAATGATAAAGACAACAACAACAACTTATATTTATATAGCGCCTTTAACGTAGTGAAACGTCCCAAGGCGCTTCATAGGAATATTATGAGATAAAAGAATTTGACATCGAGCCGCATAAGTAGAAACTAGCGCAGGTGATCAAAAGCTTGGTCAAAGAGATAGGTTTTAAGGAGCATCTTGAAGGAGGAAAGAGAGGTAGAGAGGCGGAGAGGTTTAGGCAGGGAGTTCCAGAGCTTGGGGCCTAGGCAACAGAAGGCATGGCCACCAATGGTTGAGCGATTGTAATCATGGATGTTCAAGAGCGCAGAATTAGAGGAACGCAGATATCTCGGGGGTTGTGGGGCTGGAGGAGATTACAGAGATAGTGAGGGGCGAGGCCATGGAAGGATTTGAAAACAAGGATAAGAATTTTGAAATTGAGACGTTGCTTAACCGGATGCCAATGCAGGTCAGCGAGCACGGGGTGATGGGGGAATGGTACTTGGTGCGAGTTAGGACATAGGCAGCCGAGTTTTGGATCATCTCTAGTTTACATAGGGTAGAATGTGGGAGGCTAACCAGGAGTGCGTTGGAATAGTCAAGTCTAGAGGTAACAAAACCATGGATGAGGCCTTCAGCAGCGGATGAGCTGAGGCAAGGGCGGAGACAGGCAATGTTACGAAGGTGGAAATAGGTGGTCTTAGTTATGCTGCGGCTATGTCATCAAAAGCTCATTTCAGGGTCAAATATGACACCAAGGTTCCAACAATCTGGTTTAGCCTCAGAAAGAAGTTCGGGAGAGGAATGCAGTCAGTGGCTAGGGAATGGAGTTTGTGGTGGGGACCAAAAACAATGGCTTCGGTCTTCCCAATATTCAATTGGAGAACATTTCTGTCATCCAGAACTGAATGTTTGACAAGCAGTTTAGAGATCATGGAGGGGTCGAGATAAATGGTATTGATGTAGAGCTGGGTGCCATCAGCATACATTTGGAAAGTGAGACTGTGTTTTGGGATGATGTCGCCAAGGGGCAACATGTAGATGAGAAATAGGAAGGGGCCAAGGATAGATCCTTGAGGGATACCAGAGGTAACGATGCGGGGGCGGGAAGAGAAGCCGTTGCAGGTGATTCTCTGGCTACAATTCGATAGAAAAGAATGGAACCAGACAAGTGCAGTCCCATCTAGCTGGACATTGGTGGAGAGGCGTTGGAGGAGGATAGAGTGGTCAACCATGTCAAACAAGTCAAGAAGGATGAGGGATAGTTTGCCTTTGTCACAGTCACAAAGGATGTAATTTGTGATTTTGATGAGAGCCGTTTCGGTACGGGTGGCCCGCGTTGAAACCGGATTGGAGGGATTCAAATATGGAGTTGCGGGAAAGATGGGCACAGATTTGGGAGGTGACATCACGTTCTAGGTCTTTGGAGAGGAAAGGGAAGTTGGAGATGGACGGTAGTTTGCAAGGACGGAGGGGACGAGGGTTGATTTTTTGAGGAGAGGGGTGATGACAGATGATTTGAGGGAGAGGAGGACAGTACCTGAGGAGAGAGAACCATTAACAATGTCGGCTAACATGGGAGCCAGAAAAGGAAATTGGGTGGTCAGCAGTTTGGTGGGAATAGGGTCAAGGGAGCAGGAAGTGGGTCTCATGGACAGGATGATCATGGACGGAAAGGCCGTGAGGGGAGATTGGAGAGAAAGATGTGAGGTCAGGGCTAGGACAGGGGGGAATCCTTGGAGGAAGTTTGGCCCGGTGAGCTACGGGAAGGAAGGGAAGAGGCAGAGGCAGCTGAACGGATGGTCTCAATCTTAGAGACAAAGAAGTCCATGAGCTCCTTACACTTATTGTCGGAGGTGAGGGTGGAGACTGGGGAGAGGGGGTTAAAAAAGCGGTTTGCAGTGGAGAATAGAAGCCGAGATTTATCCTTATATTCCAGAATGACAGAAGATGTGTGGGTGGGGGGTTGGGGGTTGGGAGGTGCGGGCGGGTAGAATTTCATCTTCACTACCTGAAATGAAAATCAGGTGGGTTCTTTAACGGGTGGGCAGTCCGCCCACCGGGCTACTGATGAAGGTAAAGTTGTACCCGCGGCTTAATACAGAAATAGTGGCTTAGTGATGTCAAGCTTATGTTTGAAAGCTTGGCTTCAGCTTATCCTTATACTTCATCCAGTAGGAAGGAGGATCGGAAAACTGAGGAAAAGAAAGAAAGAAAGACTTGGATTTATATAGCGCCTTTCACGACAACCGGACATCTCAAAGTGCTTTACAGCCAATGAATACTTTTGGAGTGTAGTCAGTGTTGTAACGTGGGAAGATGAGGAATGGTTATGGGTGCATGTTTCTCTGGTTCTTCGATCACTGGACCCAGTGCTCAATGCTCAGGTGTACCATGGCATTTTATAATATGGTGAAACATCATATATTGGTTATTGGGTTACAGATCCAAATATCACTTGGACTCAAACCTATAGAGGGAAAGATCAAGGAGGTTTGTAAAAGAAAAGCTGAGAGGTTCTGCCGTTTGAAAATAAAATATAGCTTGTCTCCCGGGATCAGATATCACTACTCGGAGCTAATTTAACAATTCTCTGTTTATCTCCTGACATAAACCAAAATAAATTTCAATTTAGCCAAAAATTGGTCCCATGGCTCCAATGTTCACACCTGTGGTCTTCAGTATACAATGTTGATATCATCACTGATCAAGCAAACATAAAAGGGCACTAAGCGTTTGCATGCTTGCGGTTTTTATTAGACTTTCTGTTATTGAGGGAGGTTAGTGACTGCGATTGAGCAAAGCTAGTGATTGTGTTTGTTAGGTAGCTTTTGCAGTGATCCATGAATGGTGCCTTCTAGTTCACTTTTGTGCTGTGTTGTTGGACAGTGTTAATCTGACTCTGCTTTAAATATCACCAAATCAGTCAGGGATTTACAATATTTGGTTTAAAGCACTTAGTAGGGTTGTCAACAAGGAGCAGCAGGGAATATGGGAGTAATTTACTGACTGAGACTGAGAAGAGAGAAGCATCACATAACTCTTTTAAACTCACCATTAATAAAGCTTATTTGCAACTTGCATTACTCCTAAGTTAGTTTGTTTCTTTATCTTACTTATTAGCTTTCTGGCTTATCACTATAGCCAATGAAAGCATGTCTTCATACTTATTTATTCCTCCCTTACTGGTATTATACCCCATTCCCCCAGGCAGGATTCCTACTCCCAGGGTTCTGCTATTCCCTCTATGCTGTGAAGTGTGGGAAAGTTGACCTATGAGATGTGACACAGCTGTTGTGGACATGTTAGAACAGTTTTTAGCAGCGTCCCCTGAGGTATGGGAGGTTTGAATTGCTGCTACTACGTCACCACTGAATTTAAAAAAATGGCACAGAGCTTTGGATTTGGCTGCAATAATGGGATGTTAATCCTTGCTGACTTTGTGGAGCAAGTCACTGTCTGAGCCTCTGGCTGACATTGCGCTGTGCACAAAATGGCTGCCACATAACAACAGTCGCTTCACCTCCAAATAATTGATTGGCAGCATCGGGAAATATAAAGGTCAACATTAGTCCTCGCTGCACTCCTTCAGTCCAACCACCATTTTGGGCTGTGAGCACAAGCAGACTGAACTCTCTGCTCGCTGCCGGTAGTGCAGCCGCCCTGTTGCTGGCTCATATAAATATTCTCTCACATTTTGGGGGAGAAATTCGGGGCGTTTGCGCCTTCCAGAGGCGCTAACGGGGCACAAGCGACTTTTTGCCCGGGGCGCGGTGTTGCTAACGACTCCCGTGAAATTCCGCGGGAGTTTCGCAGCGACAGTAACCGGTAGCACCCCGTGGTAACTGGTAGTGCCCCATGATAACCGGTAGCGCCCTGCCCCGCTCCATTGGCAATGACGATGTCATCACCGTGCGCGGCGACTCGTTTTCGCCCTGGAGCGAAAATTCGATAGCGCCCCGTGAAGCTGTGTCGGGCGACGCCAGTGACATCTCCAGGGGGCTGTACCAGGCTGCAGGCCATTCACAGGGTAAAGTTTAACGGCAAGGTGGCCATTTCAAAAAGAAATGACCAGTCGCGCGCAGCCCGCTGGATGTCGAATTGCGGGGTCCATGCCACGATCTTCCAGCCCGGCACTCCACTTGTGTGCCAGACTAGTGTCATGGTACCCCACGGCACCAGGTAGGGACCTGTTTCTCTGCAGCAGAGTCAGTAGCTTGGCCCTCCCCGATCTACGCGGCAACACTGCGCCCCTCGTGCAGTCCTTCCGCCCCACTAACGCCCCACAGAGCAAGTGGAATGCGGTATTTTGCGCTCCATTTGATCTCGGGGCGGTAACAAGAATTTAGGTCGCGGGGCGGGACTTCCGTGTCTGGCGCAGGAAATCCTGCTTCGTGGCTGTTACCGCCCCCATACGGGGCGTGACCCAATTCCCCCCCCCCCCCCCCCCCGCCAGCCTTACTTCATCTCGTAGGAAGGAGGATTGGAAAACTGAGGGAGTTAAGGAATGGTTATGGGTGCATGTTTCTCTGGTTCTTTGATCACTGGACCCACTGCTGAATGCTCAGGTGTACCATGGCAGTTTATAATATGGTGAAACATCATATTTATTGGTGATTGGGTTTCAGATCCAAGTATATGTGAAGCATTTTGAGATGTTTCAGAAGGACATGACAAGGATCTATATAAGTGGCTATTGTAGCTGAGTGATTAATTTGATGGTCATTTCGTGCATTGGGAATCCCTGCGTAAATTGGAATCTTAACTGGAGAAAGAACAGGGACCGGAATTTAAGTAAATCACCCTGGTGGGGAGCTAGCACCAGCACAGACACAAGAGGCTGAATGGCCACCGTCTCTGCTGAAATGGTGATGATTCTATGATCAGCTGAATGGCTTTCCATTGAATCCCAACACCCTCAAAGCCTCCTTAATAAATTGCAACATCCCCACCGACACCTGGCCAAAGACCGCCCTAAGTGGAGGAAGAGCATCTGGGAGGGCGCTGAGCACCTCGAGTCTCGTCGCTGAGAGCATGCAGAAAACAAGTGCAGGCAGCAGAAGGAGCGTGCGGCAAACCAGGCTCCCCACCCACCCTTTCCCCCAACGACTGCCTGTCCCACCTGTGACAGAGACTGTAATTCCCATATTGGACTGTTCAGTCACCTAAGAACTCACTTTTAGAGTGGAAGCAAGTCTTCCTCGATTTCAAGGAACTGCCTGTTATGTATGCAACACTATGTAAACATCATTCTACTGCCACCAGGGGGTGTATCTGTTGGAGTCCCAAGGGATCCCAGAGTTCTGTATATAAGCAGGCCTCCCATGCTGTACCGGCACTCTGGAGTTAGAATAAAGAAACTAAGGTCACACTTACTCACGTCTACAGTACTCAGTCACATTGCTTTATTCGAAACATAACAACTGGCGATGAGATAACGAACCATCACGCGAAAATGCAGAGAACAGTTGGTATCCTGGAGAAATTCTCAGAACGTGAAGATTCGGAGGCCTTCGTGGAGCGACTCGACCAATACTTCATGGCCAACGAGCTGGAAGGGAATGCGAACACTGCCAAACAAAGGGCGATCCTCCTCACCGTCTGCGGGGCAACAACCTATGGCCTCATGAAGAATCTTCTTGCTCCGGTGAAACCAACAACCAAATCGTATGAAGAACTGTGTACGCTGGTCTGGGAGCAGCTAAATCCGAAGGAGAGTGTTTTGATGGCAAGTTTTCGATTTTACACATGTCAACGGTCTGAAGGCCAGGAAGTGGCGAGCTATGTTGCCAAACCAAGGCGCCTTGCAGGACATTGCGAATTTGATGGATTCCTGGAGCAAATGCTAAGAGACCTTTTTGTGCTTGGCATTGGCCATGAGGTTATTCTTCGCAAACTATTGACTGTTGAAACACCGAACCTGAGCAAAGCCATAACGATAGCCCAGGCATTTATGTCCACCAGCGATAACACCAGACAAATTTCGCAGCATAAAGATGCTTCGGCAAGTACTATACACAAAGTAACATCGTTTTCAGGCAGGAATGCATATGGCAGAACGTACACGCCTGCAGCTGCATGATCTCAGATGACTCAGAGTCCACCATCAAACGTGAATGCGAGGCAATTGACACCTTGTTGGCACTGCATAGGTGATCATCGAGCCCATCAATGCCGTTTCAAACACCATGAGTGCAAAGGCTGTGGAACAATGGGACACCTCCAGCAAATGTGCAGACGAGCTGCAAACCCTGCAAACCACCACGTTGCAGAGGAAGACCGATCCATGGCAGTTCAAACTGAACTAGAGACTCAAACCGAGGAGGCAGAAGTGTATGGGGTACACACCTTCACCACGAAATGTCCACCGATCATATTAAAAGTTGAACTGAATGGAATTCCAGTATCCATGGAATTGGACACAGGTGCGAGTCAGTCTATCATAAGCAAAAAGGCCTTCGACAGGCTGTGGTGCAACAAGGCACACAGGCCCAAGCTGAGCCCTATTCATACAAAGCTGAGAACTTACACTAAAGAGCTGATCCCTGTAATTGGCAGTGCAGCAGAAAAGTCTCCTATGATGGAGCAGTGCATGAACTACCACTATGGATTGTACCAGGAGATGGCCCCACACTGTTGGCAGAAGCTGGCTGCGAAAACTCCGCTGGAACTGAGACAACATCTGAGCGCTTTCGTCCGTCGACGACACCTCATATGCCCAGGTTCTGAGCAAGTTTCCGTCGTTGTTTGAGCCAGGCATCGGAAATTTCTATGGGGTGAAGGTGCAGATACACTTGATTCCCGGTACACGACCCATCCACCACAAAGCACGGGCGATGCCATACATGATGCGAGGGAAAGTGGAGATCAAGCTGGACAGGCTGGAACGAGAGGGCATCATCGAGCTGGTGGAGTTTATACCAGTCCGATAGATTCGGTTCTCAAGGACAATGGCATGGTCAGAATTTGTGGGGACTATAAAGTAACGATTAACCGTTTTTCGCTGCAGGATCAGTACCCACTACCCAAGACGACCAATTAGCCTGACATCGGTGGTAGGGAAAATGTTTAAATCAATTATTAAAAATGAAATAGCAGCGCATTTGGAAAGCAGTGACAGGATCGGTCTTAGCATGGATTTATGAAAGGGAAATCATGCTTGACAAATCTCCAAGAATTTTTTGAGAATGTAACTAGTAGAGTGGACAAGGGAGAACCAGTGGATGTGGTTTATTTGGACTTTCAAAAGGCTTTTGACAAGGTCCCACACAAGAGATTGGTGTTCAAAATTAAAGCACATGGTATTGGGGGTAATGTACTGACGTGGATAAGAACTGGTTGGCAGACAGAAAGCAGAGAGTTGGAATAAATGGGTCCTTTTCAGAATGGCAGGCAGTGACCAGTGGGGTGCCGCAGGGTTCAGTGCTGGAACCCCAGCTATTTACAATATACATCAATGATTTAGATGAAGGAATTGAATGTAATATCTCCAAGTTTGCAGATGACACTAAGCTGGGCGTTGGTGTGAGCTGTGAGGAGGACGCTAAGAGGCTGCAGGGTGACTTGGACAGGTTAGGTGAGTGGGCAAATGCATGGCAGATGCAGTATAATGTGGATAAATGTGAGGTTATCCACTTTGGTGGCAAAAACAGGAAGGCAGAATATTATCTGAATGGTGACAGATTAGGAAAAGGGGAGCTGCAACAAGACCTGTCATGGTACATCAGTCATTGAAAGTTGGCATGCAGGTACAGTAGGCGGTGAAGAAGGCAAATAGCATGTTGACCTTCATAGCTAGAGGATTTGAGTATAGGAGCAAGGAGGTCTTACTGCAGTTGTACAGAGCCTTGGTGAGGCCACACCTGGAATATTGTGTATAGTTTTGGTCTCCTAATCTGAGGAAGGACGTTCTTGCTATTGAGGGAGTACAGCGAAGGTTCACCAGATTGATTCCCGGGATGGCAGGACTGACATATGAGGAGAGATTGGATCAACCGGGCTTGTATCCACTGGAGTTTAGAAGAATGAGAGGGGATCTCATCGAAACATATAAAATTCTGACGGGATTGGACAGGTTAGAGGCAGGAAGAATGTTCCCGTTGCTGGGGAGTTCCAGAACCAGGGGTCACAGTCTAAGAATAAGAGGTAAGCCATTTAGGACCGAGATGAGGAGAAACTTCTTCACTCAGACAGTGGTTAACCTGTAGAATTCTCTACCGCAGAAAGTTGTTGAGGCCAGTTCGTTAGATATATTCAAAAGGGAGTTAAATATGGCCCTTACGGTATGGAGAGAAAGCAGGAAAGGGGTACTGAGGTTGAATGATCAGCCATGATCTTATTGAATGGCGGTGCAGGCTCGAAGGGCCGAATGGCCTGCTCCTGCACCTAATTTCTATGTTTCTATGTTTCTATTGATCTATTTGCGATGCTGGCAGGAGGGAAGACATTCACTAAGTTGGACCTGTCCTCGACCTACATGATGCAGGAGCTGGCGGAATCTTCGAAAAGCCTCACCTGCATCAACACGCACAAAGGTCTGTTCATCTACAATAGATGCCCATTTGGGATTCGATCGGCCATGGCTATTTTCCAAAGGAACATGGAGAATCTGCTAAAGTCGGTTCCGTGCACCGTGATTTTCCAGGATGACATATTGATCACAGGTCGTGACACCATCGAACACTTGCAGAACCTGGAAGAGGTTCTAAGTCGGCTAGATCGTGTGGACTCAGGTTGAAACATTCGAAATGTGTTTTCCTGGTGCCAGAGGTCGAGTTCTTCGGGAGAAGAATCGAGGCAGATGGCATCAGACCCACTGACGCCAAGACGGAGGCCATCAAGAACGCGCCGAGACCACAGAATGTGATGGAGCTGCGGTCGTCCTGGGACTCCTCAATTATTTTGGTAATTTCCTACCCAAGTTAAGCACCCTGCTAGAACCTCCACACATGTTGCTATGCAAGGGAGATGACTGGATATGGAGGAAATCACAAGAGACTGCTTTTGAGAAAGCCAGAAATCTTTTATGTTCCAACAAACTGCTTGTTCTGTATGACCCATGTAAACGCTGGCTTGCGATGCGTCTTCATACGGGGTCGGGTGTGTGTTACAACAAGCAAACGAATCGGGAACATTGCAACCGGTTGCTTATGCGTCCAGGAGCTTGTCCAAGGTCGAAAGGGCCGACAGCATGATTGGAAAAGAAGCCCTGGCATGTGTTTATGAGATAGAAAAAATGCAAGAGTGTCTGTTTGGGCTTAAGTTCGAGTTAGAAACTGACGATAAGCCACTCATATCGCTATTCTCAGAGAGCAAAGGGATTAATACCAATGCCTCTGCTCGCATCCAAAGATGGGCGCTCACGCTGTCTGCGTATAACTATGTAATCCGCCACAGACCAGGCACAGATGATGCTCTCAGTCGGCTACCATTGCCCACCACCAAGGTGAAAATGGCACAGCCTGCAGACTTGCTCTTGGTGATGGATGCATTTGAAAATGAAAAGTCACCATTACAGCTCGCCAGATCAGGACCTGGACCAGCCAAGATCCTTTACTGTCCCTTGTAAAAAACTGTGTCCTCCATGGGAGCTGGTCCAGCATCCCAGCGGAGATGCATGAAGAGATCAAGCCGTTCCAGCGTCGCAAAGATGAAATGTCCATACAGGCAGACTGTCTGTTGTGGGGTAATCGCGTGGTTTTGCCCAAGAAAGGCAGGGAAACGTTCATACGCGACCTACACAGTACCCACCCAGGCATAGTAATGATGAAAGCTATAGCCAGATCCCATGTGTGGTGGCCCGGCATCGACTCAGATTTGGAGTCTTGCGTGCAACACTTGCTCTCAACTGAGTAATGTACCCAGGGAGGCACCGCTAAGTTTGTGGTCATGGCCCTCCAAACCATTATCTAGGATCCATGTTGACTTTGCTGGCCCGTTTCTAGGCAAAATGTTCTTGGTTGTTGTGAATGCTTATTCAAAATGGATTGAGTGTGTAATAATTTCTGTAAGCACGTCCACTGCCACTATCGAAAACCTACGAGCCATATTTGCCACGCATGGCCTGCCTGATGTCCCTGTCAGCGACAATGGGCTGTGCTTCACCGGTGCTGAAGTCAAGGAATTCATGACCAGCAATGGGATCAAGCACGTCACATCTGCCTCGTTCAAGCCCGCATCCAACGGCCAGGCAGAACGGGTAGTCTAAACCATCAAGCAAAGCTTTAAACGCGTGTCGGAAGGCTCCCTGCAGACCCACCTGTCCCGAGCCCTGCTCACCAGGGTTTCCCCTGCCGAACTGCTCGTGAAAAGGGCACTCAGTACAAGACTCTCTCTAGTCCACCCTGATCTACATGATCATGTCGAGGGCAGGCGGCATCAACAAAGCATGTACCATGATCGCGCTAATTTGTCACGCGATATTGAAGTCAATGACCCTGTATTTGTACTCAACTATGGACATGGTCCTAAATGGCTTGCTGGCACTGTCGTAGCCAAAGAAGGGAGTAAGGTGTTTGAGGTCAAACTTGAAAATGGACTAACTTGCAGAAAGCATTTGGACCAAACCAAACTGCGGTTCACAAACAGCCACGAGCAACCTGAAGAGGACAACACCAATTTCGACCCTCCGACACACACACACAAGTTGCAACCTACATCACGGTTGACCATGAAGCTGAACTCATCATTCCCAGCAGCTCAGCAAGGCCAGCTGCGCAGCAGCCCAGCGAAGGCCGAACCAACTCACCTACATCTGTGTTTATACTGAGACGATCGACTAGAGAGCGGAAAGCCCCAGATCGTCTCACCCTGTAAATAAGTGTACTATTGACTTTGGAGGGGGGAGTGATGTTTTGTATGCAACACTACGTAACCAGCATTCTACCGCCACCAGAGGGCGTATGTGTTGAAGTCCCAAGGGATCCCAGTATCCCTTGGGAGCACTGTATATAAGCAGGCCTCCCATGCTGTACTAGTACTCTGGAGTTAGAATAAAGAGACTAAAGTCACACTTAGTCACGTCTACAGTACTCAGTCATATTGCTTTATTCGAGACATAACACTGCCTATGATGATGATGATGATGATGATGATGATGATGATGACCCGACTCCAGTATAGATCCATTTCCATTGGTAGCAATACTGTTGTATAACCATTTCTTCCTACTGAATCTTCCTTTCTTATGCTGTGGGATGAATTGAGCAACAACGGATAACTGGGCACAGTTGCTCCAAAGTTGCGAATGTGATTTCATATCAAATGCATGTGTGCGGATCTCACAAATTTGCAAGGTTCAAGTTTGATGATTTAGCCGGGATCTTCTCCAATGTCAGGAGAATGTTTATATGGGCCAACGACAAGGAGGCTGCACTGCAGGCAGAGAGCAGAGAGTTCAGTCTCTTTATGATCACAGCCCAAATTGATGATTGGGCTGAAGGAGGGCCAGCAGAGCTCATATTGGCCCTTATATTTTCCGATGCTGCCATCTTCGAAAACCCCCTCAGTCATGGTGCCTTCAACAAATGGTGTTTGTTTACAAGGCTACTTCCAATAACAAATAGGGTATAAAGAGAGAGTTTCTCCTTAGAGGTAGGAGAGTTTAAAAAAACATGTGATATTCAAAATCTTTTGCAATGCAAAGTATTACCCCAACACTCCTGCCAACATAGTCGTTTTATCTGAGGCCTTGCAGAGTTGTAATGTTTAAATGTTTTGATGGTACTGGTGCAGTCACATGACATTTAAAGAAGAAACATATGAGATCATTAAAAGTGACCCACTATAGAAGATGGTAACACACACTAACGCCACATACTAACTTGGATTTGTTTACTGTCGATGTGCTGTTGAAGTATTAGCGGAATGTATTGTCAATAAACCTATTAACAAATAGTTCAATGAAAAAAGAAAGACTTGGATTTATATAGCACCTTTCATGACCACCGGTCATCTCAAAGCACTTTACAGCCACTGAAGTACTTTTGGAGTGTGGTCACTGTTGCTCCAACAAGTAGCAATGTGATAATGGCCAGATAATCTGATTTTTTGTTATGTTGATTGAGGGATAAATATTGGCCAGGACACTGGGGATAACTCCCCTGCTCTTCTTCGAAATAGTGCCATGGACTCTTTTACGTCCACTTGAGAGAACAGACTCGATTGAATGTCTCATCTGAAAGACAGCATGTCTGACAGTGCAGCACTCCTTCAGCACTGCACTGGAGTGTCAGCATAGATTTTTTTGTGCTCAACTCCCTGGAGTGGGACTAGAACCCACCTTCTCACTCAAAGGCGAGAGTGCTACCCACTGAGACACAATGAAAGCCGACACATTTGGACCATCATATTGGGCTGAAAATTGTGGCCTTGACGGGTCCGTATGAAGTGCGCACGGACTTGGCGAGGCTTCACAAAAACTGGTTCTCGGGGTGCGCTGAGCATGCACCGTAAACCGGCTTTTCCGATCTGACAACATTTCTTCAGATAGATTCTACACAGTACCCTGCAGGAAGGACGTCATGGGGCAGAGACAACTCTTGCCCAGCGAATGTCCTTCAAACTCTTACGCCTGGTAAAAGCAGGCGCATAGCTTACTTTTACCAGCATAACACTTTTAAAACATAGAAAAAGTAAATTTAATCATTAATTTTTATGTTAAAAACCCTGTCCATTAAGGTAAGTTTATTTTTAACCCTTTTAAAATACATTTAAAAAAATTCCCCAAAAGATTTTTTTTTCTAAAACATTACATTTAATTTCAATTAATGTTAAATGTGTGAGGTGTTTTTTGTTGTGATGTGTTTCTTGTTTTAGGGGATTATTCTCATTAATAGTAATGGGAACTCGTACAAACCAGTGATTGGTGGTCCAGGCCCACATGATTCCAACATAGATGTCCGTACGTGGAAGACAGATCCCCATGCGCTGGGACCAACAAGTAGTTTCGTAGATTTTTTTCAGGTCGGAAGCATTCGTACGAAGGAAGCCTCCGAACGCAATCTTTCCCCCAATATAAAATGCTTTGGCGAATATCAGGTACTTTTTATGAGATGTACCTCATAAGGTACAGAATGTTTATAAGGACTACTAAAGAACATAAGAATATAATAATTGGGAGCAGGAGTAGGCCATACTGTGCTTCGAGCCAGCTCCGCTATTCAATAAGATCATGGCTGATCTTCTACCTCCACTCCACTTTCTTGCACTATCCCCAAATCCCTTGGTTCTCTTTGTGATCAAAAATCTACTGATCTCAGCCTGGAATATACTCAACGACTGAGCATCCACAGCCCTCTGGGGCAGAGAATTCCAAAGACTCACCACCCGCTAAGTGAAGAAATTTCTCCTCAGCTCAGTCCTAAATGGCTGAACCCTTATCCTAAGACAATGGCCAATAGTTCTAGACTCTCCAGCCAGGGGAAACAACCTCTCAGCATCTACCCTGTCAAGCCTCCTAAGAATTTTATACATTTCAATTTCAATGAGATCACCTCTCATTCTTCTAAACTCCAGAGAATATAGGTCTATTTCTATTCAATCTCTCCTCATAGGACAGGCCTCTCATCCCAGAAATCAATCTAGTTCATATGAGTTCAGAAGAGATCGTACCATCCACAGGCCCATTCATCGCCAGACTATTATCAATTAGCACCACCTTGGGCTCCAGTAAGTTTATTTATCTCTTGAGGAGCTGATTAACCATGCTGAATATCTCCAGTATCTCCGCGTTTCCTGATGGCAGGATGTCCAACCCATTGTCATTGGGCCATTTGCGGCCTGGCAATTTCACCCTCGAAGCCCGGGAAACTCAGTCCTATTTGTGGCAACATTTCATTTTGTTGGTTTGCCTGATTGAATTCTGTGGACTTAGAGCTTTGCTCAAGCTGACTATCATCATAGGCAGTCCCTTGAAATTGAGCAAGACTTGCTTCCACTCTAAAAATGAGTTCTTCGGTGATTGTACAGTCCAATATGGGAATTACAGTCTCTGTCACAGGTGGGACAGACAGTCGTTGAAGGAAAGGGTGGGTGGGTAGTCTGGTTTGCAACACGCTCCTTCTACTGCCTGCGCTTGGTTTCTGCATGCTCTCGGCGACAAGACTTGAGATGCTCAGCGCCCTCCTGGATGCTCTTCCTCCACTTTGGGCGGTTTTGGGCCAAGGATTCCCAGGTGCCGGTGGGGATGTTGCACTTTACCAAGGAGGCTTTGAGGGTGTTCTTGAAACATTTCCTCTGCCCACCTAGGGCTCACTTGCTATGTAGGAGTTCCGAGTAGAGCACTTGCTTAGGGCGTCTTGTGTCGGGCATGTGGACGATGTGGCCCGCCCAACATGGCTGATCGAGTGTGGTCAATGCTTCAATGCTGGGGATGTTGGCCTGAGCGAGAACAGTGACGTTGTTGCGTCTATCCTCCCAGGGATTTGCAGGATCTTGCCGAGACAGCGCTGGTGGTACTTCTCCAGCGCTTTGAGATGTCTGCTGTATATAGTCCACATCTCTGAGCCATATAGTAGGGCGGGTATCACTACTGCCCTGTAGACCATAAGCTTGGTGCCAGATTTGAGGTCCTGATCTTCAAACACTCTCTTCCTCAGGCGACCGAAGGCTGCACTGGCACACTGAAGGCGGTGTTGGACCTTGTCATCGATGTCTGCCCTTGCTGAAATTAGGCTCCCAAGGTATGGAAAATGGTCCATGTTGTCCAAGGCCGCACTGTGGATTTTGATGACCGGGGGGGTGGGGGGGAGAGTGCTGTGTGGCGGGGTCAGGTTGGTGGGGCACCTTAGTCTTACAGATGTTTAGTGTGAGACCCATGCTCTCGTATGCCTCGGTGAAAGTGTTGACGATGGCTTGGAGTTCGGCCTCTGAGTGTGCGCAGATGCAAGTTCGATGACTGTAGTTCCGAGCACCAGCACGGCCCAACCCGACCTAGGAGGAAACACCATTGGAGCAGCAAGGCATAACGAGGAGCCTAGCCACATAGGGTGCAGCGCGAGCAGCTCGGCGAGTGCGACGAGTGCACAGCAGGCGAGGTCACGGCATCCCAGATAACTGATTGGCTGGCATCTCGTGGTGCGAGGACGAACCCAGTAGTGGGGTTGTGGCCCAGGAGCGGCGCAGCGAGGACCAGCAGCGGGATCGTGGCCCAGGAGCAGCAGAGCAAGACTGGTTATAGCAATGTTGTCTCAGTGGTGATAAATTCATTACCTGAATGTCAAGATCAGCAAGATGCGAAATATACAAATAAATGGGAACATGGATTGAAACTTCATGGGGTCTATTTTGCTTTGCTTAATGCCCGATGAGCGCCTGTTACCAGCGCATTTGACAGAGAAAAAAAGGGTGTTCCCATGGCATCTTTGTGCTTGACATGTGTTTATTGGGGCACTTCAGTGTTGGCAGAAGCATTAGAATTCTATGTAAATGACAGGGGAATGATATGACGCCCCGCCCCCCAACGATGTTCTGGGGATTCTGCCCAGCGGGTGCCTACAAAGAAGAAAACTGAGTGTTATCGACTGTTGATTATTCTTTTAGATCAGAGGATCTCAGCGATGAAGGATTTTTTTAATTTCAAGGGTTGCAGCAGGGCTACACGAGGGATCTCAGGGCCAACATTAGAGCTCGTCCATTCAGGTGAGAAATCAGGAAGCACTTTTCACACAAAGAGTGGTAGAAATGTAGAACTCTCTTCTCCGAAAGACTGTGGAAGCTGGGTCAATTGGAGCTTTCAAGTTTGAGATCAATAGATTTTTGTTAGATTAGGGTATCAAGAGATATGGAACCAATTGGCTAAATAGAATTGAGGCGCAGATCAGCCATGGTCTCATTGAATGAGCTACTCATGATCCTAATGTTCCTGTGCTCCTATCTGGCTGCTCTTTCTCTCTGCAGACAGCAGGCAAAAGTACTGATGGGAATGTGTGTTACAACAGCCCTTTAAAGCCTGCAGCTGTCCCACAATTTCCCACCTCCGGTTTGGAGGTCATGCCCAGGCAGTAGTTCCATCCAACTATACCCAACATTTTTAAATGAGCTAGGTTCAACCCCCGTCAAGTCAGGTCCCTGCAACACTGCGCAACCCACACTGGCATGAGGCGGGGGGGTGGGGGGGCGGGAGAGGGGGGTGGGGATGGGGGGGGAATTTGTACCTATGCAGTCTACAAGACAACAACAACTTGCACTTAATGTAGCAAAATATCCAGAGTGTTATCAAACAAAACTTGGCATCAAGCAGTATAAAGAGATATTAGGACAGGTGACCAAAAGCCTGATCAAAGAGGTAGGTTCTAAGGAGCGAGTTAAAGGAGGAGAGAGAGCTAGAGAGGCGGAGAGGTTTAGGGAGGGAGTTCCAGAGCTTAGGGCCCAGGCAGTTGACGACACGGTCACCGATGATGGAGCAAAGGGGACAAAATTGGAGGAGCACAGAGATCTCGGAAGGTTGTAGGACTGGAGGAGATTATAAGGATCGGTGCTGGGATAATGAGGGGACTCGACAAGGTGGATGCAGAGAGGATATTTCCGCTCATATGGGAAACTAAAACTAGGAGACATAGGCTTCAAGTTTGGCCCAACCCGTTTTTCAGCACACTTACCGGAATTGCGCTGCTTTTCTCCGTTCAGAAGTGTGCCGAAAAATTTCCTTCCCACTTTGGCCGCTGTCCGGCCTCTTCCAGGGTGGTCAGTGAAGTCGGGGTTGGAGCCAGTGTCCTGCGCCGAAAACTGTGCCGGGTCGTCTGCAGATGTGCAGTAGCTCCTCACCCCCAGCCTCTCCGTGTCTTGCTGCAACCATTCTGTGGGACCCGATGCCAGCTGGGTAGCACACTCACCTCTGACTCTGAAGGTTGTGGGTTCAAGTCCCACTCCAGGGACATAAGTGTATAAAAATCTAGGCTGACACTCCAGTGCAATGCACTGTCGGGGGTGCTGTTTTTCGGATGAGATGTTAAACCGAGGCCCTGTCTGCTCTCTCAAGTGGATGTAAAAGATCCCATGGCACTATTTCGAAGAAGAGCAGGAGAGTTGTCCCTGGTGTCCTGACCAATATTTATCCCTCAATCAACAAACAGATTACCTGGTCGTTATCACATTGCTGTTTGTGGAAGCTTGGCTGCTGCGTTTCCCACATTACAACAGTGACTACACTCCAAAAGTACTTCATTGGCTGTACAGTGCTTTGAGACATCCGGTGGTCATGAAAGGCGTCTTTCTTTTTAAAACTAAATAACTCTTTCATTTTCTATCAATAAATTCTGAAACTGCTCGTGTGAAGGGTGAACACCCATACCGACTGACTGGGCCAAAAAGCCCGATTCTGTGTTGTAATTTCTATGGATGCGGTAAGGGGTTTGTGCAGCATATATGTACATAATATCTATCATACCTATTGGTAGATGTGGCAATGGGATGGAGTGAGAACTAAGGTCAGGCCAACAATAACAACAACTTGCATTTATATAGCGTCTATAACATAGTAATATGTCCCAAGGCACTTCACAAGCAAAATTTATATGATGGGGACATTAAGACAGGCGACCAAACATTTGGTCAAATAGGTAGCTTTTAAGCAGCTTCTTAAAGCTGGAGAGAGAGGTGGAGAGGCAGAGAGGTTTGGGGAGGGAATTCCACAGTTTCGGGCCTAGTTGGCTGAAGGCACGGCTGCTAATTATGGGATAAGGAAAGTGGGGTATGTGCAAGAGGCCAGAATTGGAGGAACCAGAGATCCTGAGGGACTGTAGGACTGAGGCAGGTTACAGAGATAGGGAGGGGTGAGTCCATGGAGCGGGTTGAAAACAAGGATAAGAATATCAAGTGATATTACATCAGGTCAATAAATAATATATAGCTGAGCAATGTTCCCTTAAAACTGCGTAGCCCGGGACTGGCTTTTCAAATCAGAGATTTTGCACATGTGTGAAATTTTGAATGGGCTGCACAGCCTGTTAAAGGGACTGCACATTACAAAGAAAATTAGTGGCAGCATTGTAGCTGAGGGCCCATCTTTGTCTCGATAGTAAAACTGGAATATTGAATCCATTGACTCGTATTCGAGTAAATTACTCGACCTATGCATCTGCACGAACTGGCTGGGCCAAATGGCCTGTTTCAGTGCTGTATATTCTATGTAATTCGATGTATGCAGTCCCTCAGTAAAAGCTTTCAATTTAGCTTTCAATTATCAGCAACTTTTGCAAAAGGGATAGTTGTGGTAAATTCAAAGTGATGGCAAAGAGCTTAAATCAACATTATCATCCTAACACAGCTATTATGTAAAGCTTTAAGCACAACCCAATAGTAATTTACTCGCTTTATCATCAAGTCTCTGGTATCTAATTATAAACGTGCCTCCTCATTACTCGTCTCTACTTTGAGCCGCACAGACTGGAACCAAATAAAGTCTTTTCAAGGCTCAGCTTGCGCTTTCGACTCACTGAACAATTCTGCAAACAGTTTCAGAGCACTTTGCAGCTGTGGGCTATGGGACAGCACAATTCCCCAGAACAATAAAATGTGGCAGGGACTGTTTACAATATCTGCGGTAAACACTGTTGGGGAGGAGAGGGGTGGGGCATTATATACACTGATTGAGGTAACATATTTTGCAGTTATGTGCTGTAATGTTGTAGAGGGGAGGGGAAGGAGTGAGAAGTCCACAAAGTCAACTTGATGCTTCTAAATTTAACATGTTATTTCTTTGCTTTTCTTCCAAAATACACTAGTGTGTATTTCAAAAGTTATTTTCAATTGATGTTATTTTTTCCAATTTCGGAAGAGCTAGGACATTAAGGGCATATTTCCCACGAGGCAAAATAGAGATTTATAACACAATCCTCTCTGTGCTATTTTTAAGTCAGCGTTAACCCATTTAAAATAAATAGATCAGAAAATATAGCCCTCTGATCTGTTCCCCGCCCTTCCCCCGCCGCCACCCCCCCCCCACCGCCAGCTAATATTGAATGCATGCGCTAAGTTCTCATGCCCATTTATTCTTGCTGCAGAGTTTTAAAGGTAGATTTTACAAACAATGATAACTTCTTTGCAATTCACCGTCGAGGTCGTTCCAGCGATACTATACCATAAACGTAATATTCCTTGAGATCCGGGCAAATACTGGGATTGTATTGGTGTAGATTGTAGGTGCATTAGTGCCCGTAGCAGACTATGTCAATTTCTGCGATTATAAACCATGCTCCTATTTTGGATAGGATGTGAGTGAAGGAAAAGCTTGCCCAGAGAACTTAGTCGACAGCATACTTGGCTGTAGATTGCAAAATCCATTGCAGGAGCAGCACTTAAAGGGCTGCAGCTCGCCATAAGCTGGCAGAAAAGCAAACAAATTGTTCATATTGGAAACACTACTTCCTTTGATGCCAAAGAGTTGGAGGTCCTGCTACAGGAGGAGTGTCAATGGACAGCGGGCTGAGGACCATTATCTAGTAAAAGTGCAGGTGACAGCTGTATAGAGGGAGGTGACTTCCCGTGTTAATGCAGTCACCCATCTCCTTTGTACTTTGTTGCAAATGTGAAAAAGATAAGCTGCTATCAGAAGCAAGGCAAAGATGAGTGGGCTCCTCATTTCTTAGGAGGCCCACCAAGCATTGCACAAAGCCAAACTGGAAACTCCTGCACCCTCTGGGAGGTACCATTTGAAGCTTGTGCCCAAGCCCATTAGTCTTTTTGCACAATAATACCCAATTCTTTCATTGTGCCCGATCTGCATAGAACACCTTTCCTGAAGGTAGAGGTGGCAGCCAAGGAATAGCAAACAGATGTTGATATATTCAGGCCATGGTACTCATCTGTTGTTGGGAACTGTCTCAGTGAAGTTAGTAGACATGGATGAAGGGGGTCGCCCTGTTTCCCTAACAACCATCCACCCACTGTACCTTCTCCTTTAAACAATGTGGAAACTATAGTATGTTGCACACTGACGCCATCATGGTTGCTTCTTGTATAATGATCACTGATGTAAACAATATCTGTGGAACCATATCAAGAAAGAAAGACTTGCACTTAGATAGCGCCTTTCATAACCACCAGAGGTCCCAAAGCGCTTTACAGCCAATTAAGTACTTTTGGAGTGTAGTCACTGTTGTAATGTGGGAAATCACCTGCACACAAATTAGGTGCAAAGCTTTTCTCTTACAGGAGGGGTGTCAATGGAGGGTGGGTCCTATCTGGGGCTGAAGACCATTATGAAGGCTGTCAGATTGATGTGGAAATCTCTGAGGCCCACATGGGTCCAACGTGCGACTCTTCGCAATCGAGGAATCTCAGCCAGCTGTGCCTCCTGTCTAACTTCAGCATCCATTCCACAGTTGAAAGGGATGAAGATATCTCCCCTTGCAAGCATAGCGCTAGTCACTTCCCTAACACGCGTGTGCACTGCAGACTGCCTGACAGGGCAGATGCCTCCTGGGGTGGCATGGAAGGATGTGGGGGCATGAAAGCTTCATGCTGTAGTAACATTCACTTCAATTGGAAGAGTCGCCACTCATCCCAGATGTTGTGTGCAGATCATTCTGCAGCATATGGCCCAACTCTATGGCAGCATATCGTGTGAAGGGGGCACAATAAGGATGCGACTTCTTTGACAAGATTTCACTTACCAATCCTAATATCTCTTTCTTTGGTTCGGTGTCAATTTTTGTCTGATTGCTCTCCTGTGAGGCACTTTGGGACCTTTTCCTACATTAAAGGCACTATATAAATTCAAGTTGTTGTTGTACGTTCAAGTACAGGGCCTGACGTATAGTGATGAGTGTGGTCTGCGCCACAGGAGTCCTTGCACCTGGATGAGTTTATCCATCACAAACCCCTCTTCATGTCAATAATGGAACACATTTGTAACCCCTGAAACCCACCCTCACTTCTCTGTAAGGTGATACTTCAAAGCCAACAGTATTGCAGAAAAGTACTGGCGGGGGAAGAGACCAAAAAGAGCAAACATTCAGGCCTTATCAACAAAACCGACGAATGCACAGAACAAATGCAGCAACTGAAGCGGAAGTCCTCCCCCCACCCCCACACAACACACAAACACACACACACACACAAACTTATCTTTTTGCTTTAAGAGGGCTGCTTCGTCAGGCCATCTTCCCAGGACACCTCCGCAGCCACTTTCATTAGACAAGGATTGAGCCTCACCAAAACTTATAAGGTTCGGCCTTCAAGGTGGAGCTGCTAATTGGAATCTGTAAAAGTGGCCTGCTACTGCCAGTCGTGCGGTCCGATAAACGTCATAAAATTGGGTGGGGTAAGGCTCAGGGCCACAAGGTCCAGTGCGTGGTTTATCACCCGATGAACCTCACAATATTTATCCTGTTGCCTTTTTAAAGGCAGCGCTTTCAGAAAAAAACCTTTTCTGGCAAACCTTATTTTTTTGTTCAGTTTACAATCACAATGATACAAATATGGTAGAAATGCTGCACTTGTGGTGTGACATCAACATGCCAAGATGGCGCACTGACCCCTGGCTTCCTAAACATTGTTCCGTGAAGGATGTGCCCATTTAAGACCAATTCCAGAACCCTAGTCAGCGATATACTAAATTTTTCCTCTCGGCCTGCTGGCTAGTTGTATTCACAGCCTTGGCCTTGTTGCATTTTAATTAACCCCGTGGTTTTAAATTATGGTTAAACTAGCAGGAACTGGAACTTGAAATATGTGGAAACCAGTTTTGCCATGTTCCTCAACCCAGATTATGTGCCTTTGGTAACTGGTGGGTGTTCTTGGCTAACCTTTAATGTTGCACAATCTGTTCCTGCAGCGTTTCTGAGTCACTGCTCCTGAATACTGGTTTTATGCAAATTCAGTTCCTGTTGGCATCGTCTCAGCAGCTCAGTTGCATATTAATGTATTATTTTAAAACCGCTCTGTGCTCAAGAAGATGAACTATAGAATAAATTCATCAAAGGAATGTTAATGACAGGTCTCAGAATGTAATTGAAAGCTGGAAAAAAAAAAGCAGAAGCAGGGTTTAAGTCTACCCTTAATTTATAGTTTGAAAAGAGGACTGCGAGTTAGGATACAAGTTACTGCTCAATGCGGGGTGTTATGTTGGTAAAAATGAGGCTGAATCACTTTAATGCTGGCTGAGTTTTAATATCAGAATTCTGGGCGCCAGTTAATTTCAGGTGGCAGTAGTGTAGTGATTATCTTAGTGGACCAGTCATTCAAAAACTAGTACAGAGCCTTGCTTGGACCTTATCTGGGGCATTGAATTCAGTTCTGGGCACTGTACTTCAAGAAGAATACATTGGCCTCAGATTGGTGCAGATTCATCAGAATGATACTGGGACTTGAAGGGTTAAATTATGAGGACGGGTTGCAGAACCTTGAGTTGTATTTCCTTGTGTATAAAAAGTTGAGGGGTGATCTAATAGATGTGCTTAAATTGATTTAAAAAAAAGATTCAATAGAGTAGATGCAGAGAAGCTATTTCCTCTGGTGGGGTATCCAGAATAAATGGGCACAGTCTTAAAATTAGAGCCAGGACCTTCAGGAAGCATTCCTTCACACAAAGGGAAGGGCAAATTTTCTCCCCCCCCCCCCCCCGAAATGGCAGTGGATAGAAACTTAGAAACATAGAAAATAGGTGCAGGAGTAGGCCATTCGGCCCTTCTAGCCTGCACCGCCATTCAAAGAGTTCATGGCTGAACATGCAACTTCAGTACCCCATTCCTGCTTTCTTGCCATATCCCTTGATCCCCTTAGTAGTAAGGACTACATCTAACTCCTTTTTGAATATATTTAGTGAATTGGCCTCAACAACTTTCTGTGGTAGAGAATTCCACAGGTTCACCACTCTCTGGGTGAAGAAGTTTCTCCTCATCTCGGTCCTAAATGGCTTACCCCTTATCCTTAGACTGTGACCCCTGGTTCTGGACTTTCCCAACATTGTGAACATTCTTCCTGCATCTAACCTGTCTAAACCCGTCAGAATTTTAAACGTTTCCATAAGGTCCCCTCTCATTCTTCTGAACTCCAGTGAATACAAGCCCAGTTGATTCAGTCTTTCTTGATAGGTCAGTCCCGCCATCCCGGGAACCAGTCTGGTGAACCTTCGCTGCACTCCCTCAAGAACAAGAATGTCCTTCCTCAGGTTAGGAGACCAAAATTGTAAACAATACTCACCAAGGCCCTGTACAACTGTAGCAACACCTCCCTGCCCCTGTACTCAAATCCCCTCGCTATGAAGGCCAACATGCCATTTGCTTTCTTAACCGGATGCTGTACCTGCATGCCAACCTTCAATGACTGATGTACCATTACACCCAGGTCTCGTTGCACCTCCCCTTTTCCTAATCTGTCACCATTCAGATAATAGTCTGTCTCTCTGTTTTTACCACCAAAGTGGACAACCTCACATTTATCCACATTATATTTCATCTGCCATGCATTTGCCCACTCACCTAACCTATCCAAGTCGCTCTGCAGCCTCATAGCATCCTCCTCGCAGCTCACACTGCCACCTAACTTAGTGTCATCCACAAATTTGGAGATACTACATTTAATCCCCTCGTCTAAATCATTATTATACAGTGTAAACAGCTGGGGCCCCAGCACAGAACCTTGCGGTACCTCACTAGTCACCGCCTGCCATTCTGAAAAGTACCCATTTACTCCTACTCTTTGCTTTCTGTCTGACAACCATTTCTCAATCCATGTCAGCACACTACCCCCAATCCCATGTGCTTTAACTTTGCACATTAATCTCTTGTGTGAAACCTTGTTGAAAGCCTTCTGAAAGTCCAAATATACCACATCAAATGGTTCTCCCTTGTCCACTCTACTGGAAACATCCTCAAAAAATTCCAGAAGATTTGTCAAGCATGATTTCCCTTTCACATATCCATGCTGACTTGGACCTATCATGTCACCTCTTTCCAAATGCGCTGCTATGACATCCTTAATAATTGATTCCATCATCTTACCCACTACCGATGTCAGGCTGACCGGTCTATAATTCCCTGTTTTCTCTCTCCCTCCTTTTTTAAAAAGTGGGGTTACATTGGCTACCCTCCACTCGATAGGAACTGATCCAGAGTCAATGGAATTTTCGAAAATGACTGCCAATGCATCCGCTATTTCCAAGGCCACCTCCTTAAGTACTCTGGGATGCAATCCATCAGGCCCTGGAGATTTATCGGCCTTCAATCCCATCAATTTCCCCAACACAATTTCCCGACTAATAAGAATTTCCCTCAGTTCCTCCTCCTTACTAGACCCTCTGACCCTTCTTATATCCGGAATGTTGTTAGTGTCCTCCTTAGTGACTACCGAACCAAAGTACTTGTTCAATTGGTCCGCCATTTCTTTGTTCCCCATTCTGACTTCCCCTGATTCTGACTGCAGGGGACCGACATTTGTCTTTACTAACCTTTTTCTCTTTACATATCTAAAGAAACTTTTGCAATCCGACTTAATGTTCCCTGCAAGCTTCTTCTCGTACTCCATTTTCCCTGCCCTAATCAAACCCTTCGTCCTCCTCTGCTGAGTTCTAAATTTCTCCCAGTCTCCGGGTTCGCTGCTATTTCTGGCCAATTTGTATGCCACTTCCTTGGCTTTAATACTATCCCTGATTTCCCTTGATAGCCACGGTTGAGCCACCTTCGCTTTTTTATTTTTATGCCAGACAGGAATGTACAATTGTTGTAGTTCATCCATGCGGTCTCTAAATGTCTGCCATTGCCCATCCACAGTCAACCCCTCAAGTATCATTCGCCAATCAATCCTAGCCAATTCATGCTTCATACCTTCAAAGTTACCCTTCTTTAAGTTCTGCACCATGGTCTCTGAATTAACTGTTTCATTCTCCATCCTAATGCAGAATTCTACCATATTATGGTCACTCTTCTCCAAGGGGCCTCACACAACGAGATTGCTAATTAATCGTCTCTCATTACACAACACCCAGTCTAAGATGGCCTCTCCCCTAGTTGGTTCCTCGACATATTGGTCTAGAAAACCATCCCTTATGCACTCCAGGAAATCCTCTTCCACCGTATTGCTTCCAGTTTGGTTAGCCCAGTCTATATGCATATTAAAGTCACCCATTATAACTGCTGCACCCTTATTGCATGCACCCATAATTTCCTGTTTGATGCCCTCCCCAACATCACTACTACTGTTTGGAGGTCTGTACACAACTCCCACTAACGTTTTTTGCCCTTTGGTGTTCTGCAGCTCTACCCATATAGATTCCACATCATTCAAGCTAATGTCTTTCCTAATTATTGTATTAATCTTCTCTTTAACCAGCAATGCTACCCCACCTCCTTTTCCTTTTATTCTATCCTTCCTGAATGTTGAATACCCCTGGATGTTGAGTTCCCAGCCCTGATCATCCTGGAGCCACATCTCCGTAATCCCAATCACATCATATTTGTTAACATCTATTTGCACAGTTAATTCATCCACCTTATTACGGATACTCCTTGCATTAAGACACAAAGCCTTCAGGCTTGTTTTTTTAACACCCTTTGTCCTTTTAGAATTTTGTTGTACAGTGGCCCTTTTTGTTTTTTGGCTTGCGTTTCTCTGCCCTCCACTTTTTCTCATCTCCTTTCTGTTTTTTGCTTTTATCTCCTTTTTGTTTCCTTCTGTCTCCCTCCATTGGTTCCCATCCCCCTGCCATATTAGTTTAACTCCTCCCCAACAGTACTAGCAAACAATCCCCCTCGGACATTGGTTCCGGTCCTGCCCAGGTGTAGACCGTCCGGTTTGTACTGGTCCCACCTCCCTCAGAACCGGTTCCAATGCCCCAGGAATTTGAATCCCTCCCTGCTGCACCACTGCTCAAGCCACGTATTCATCTGTACTATCCTGTGAGTCCTACTCTGACTAGCACGTGGTACTGGTAGCAATCCCGAGATTACTACTTTTGAGGTCCTACTTATTAATTTACCTCCTAGCTCCTTAAATTCGTTTCGTAGGACCTCATCCCTTTTTTTACCTATGTCGTTGGTACCAATGTGCACCACGACAATTGGCTGTTCTCCCTTCCTTTTTAGAATGTCCTGCACCCGCTCCGAGACATCCTTGACCCTTGCACCAGGGAGGCAACATACTATCCTGGAGTCTCGGTTGCGGCCGCAGAAACGCATTCAATTCCCCTAACAATTGAATCCCCTATCACTATCGCTCTCCCACTCTTTTTCCTGCCCTCCTGTGTAACAGAGCCAGCCACGGTGCCATGAACTTGGCTGCTGCTGCCCTCCCCTGATGAGTCATCTCCCTCAACAGTACTCAAAGCAGTGTATCTGTTTTGCAGGGGGATGAACACAGGGGATCCTTGCACTACCTTCTTTGCACTGCTCTTCCTGCTGGTCTTCCATTCCCTATCTAGCTGTGTACCCTTCTCTTGTGGTATGACCAACTCGCTACACGTGCTACTCACGTCATTCTCAGCATCGTGGATGCTCCAGAGTGAATCCACTCTCAGCTCCAACTCCGCAACGCAGACCGTCAGGAGCTGGAGGTGGATACACTTCCTGCACACGTAGCCCCCAGGGACACTGGAGTCGTTCCTGAGTTCCCACATGGTACAGGAGGAGCATAACACGCGACCGAGCTCTTCTGCCATGACTTAACCTTTAGATAGGCAACAATAATGTTAAAGTTTACTCACTGTTAAAGAGAAGAAAGAAAAACTACTCACCAATCACCAGCCAATCACTTACCCCTTTGGCTGTGACGTCACCTTTCTGTTTCTTTTTATTTCTTTTTTGCCTTCTCCCTGTAGCTGCACAAGTACGCCTTTTATAGGCCTCCGACCCCGGACTCACGCCTCACTAACTGCCGCCGCCTCTCGCTGCTGCTCGGCCTTTTATAGGCCTCTGACCCCGGACTCGCGTCTCATTAACTGCTGCCGCCTCTCGCTGCCGCTGGGCCTTTTATAGACTGGGACTATTGAAATTTGACTGAGATCGACAGTTTTATTATGTAAAGGTATGAAGAAATATGAATCAAAAGCGAATAAATGTAGTTTGAGGTACAAATCAGCCATGATCTAGTTATATGATGAACCTCTAATTAAACTTGCTGGGTTCACTAAGGTCGACTGGGAAGGCTCAGGAAAACAATGGGCACCAGTATCCCATTAAACCAATGTAAGCTCAGATCTAGGCCATCTCATTCAGTAATGATGAGGCTTCAATTGACCTCAGTATCTCCAGACTGACAAAAAGGAAACTTGCCCAGGATTATTACCCCAAATCACTAACTAATCCTAGTTACTGGATGTGTGAATGTTAGGCGAGAACAAGCTTGTGCTCAGTTGTGGCAACGGTTGTGATTAAATAGCCTGTCAATACTCACTGTACTGATTCATATTTGACAAACAGCCTCACCGTGGCTAAGAGGAATAATGAGAGATTCATCCAAAAGTGCTGACAGATTTGTAACTGGGAGCCGTAAGCTCACTCTAGGCTGCAAGACTGGTCACTCAAGCAAAAGTGAACTGGGCATGTTACCAACTGCTGAATATGCTCCTTACACTTCAGAGTTGAAAGTTGGGCTTTTCGGGCTCTGGTTTCAACTGGTACATAGAAACATAGAAACATAGAAAAATAGGTGCAGGAGTAGGCCATTCGGCCCTTCAAGCCTGCACTGCCATTCAATAAGATCATGGCTGTTCATTCCTTCAGTACCCCTTTCCTGCTTTCTCTCCATACCCCTTGATCCCCTTAACCGTAAGAGCCATATCTAACTCCCTCTTGAATATATCCAGTGAACTGGCATCAACAACTCTCTGAGGCAGGGAATTCCACGGATTAACAACTCTCTGAGTGAAGAAGTTTCTCCTCATCTCAGTCCAAAATGGCCTACCACATATCCTAAGACTATGTCCCCTGGTTCTGGACTTCCCCAACATCGGGAACATTCTTCCCGCATCTAACCTGTCCCGTCCCATCAGAATCTTATATGTTTCTATGAGATCCCCTCTCATCCTTCTAAACTCCAGTGAATAAAGGCCCAGTTGATCCAGTCTCTCCTCATATGACAGCCCAGCCATCCCTGGAATCAGTCTGGTGAACCTTCGCTGCACTCCCTCAATAGCAAGAACGTCCTTCCTCAGACTAGGAGACCAAAACTGAACACAATATTTCAGGTGAGGCCTCACTAAGGCCCTGTATAACTGCAGTAAGACCTCCTTGCTTCTATATTCAAATCCCCTAGCTATGAAGGCCAACATACCATTTGCCTCTTTACCGCCTGCTGTACCTGCGTGCCCACTTTCAGTGACTGATGAACGATGACACCCAGGTCTTGTTGCACCTCCCCTTTTCCGAGTCTGCCGCCATTCAGATAATATTCTGCCTTCGTGTTTTTGCCCCCAAAATGGATAACCTCATATTTATCCACATTATACTGCATCTGCCATGCATTTGCCCACTCACCTAACCTGTCTAAATCACCCTGCAGCCTCTTAGTGTCCTCCTTACAGCTCACACCGCCACCCAGTTTAGTGTTATCTGCAAAGTTGGAGATATTACACTCAATTCCTTCATCCAAATCGTTAATGTATATTGTGAAGAGCTGGGGTCCCAGCACTGAGCCCTGCGGCACTCCACGAGTCACTACCTGCCATTCTGAAAAGGACCCGTTTATCCCGACTCTCTGCTTCCTGCCTGCCAACCAGTTCCCTATCCACGTCAGTACATTACCCCCAATACAATGTGCTTTGATTTTGCACAACAATCTCTTATGCGGGACCTTGTCAAAAGTCTTCTGGAAGTCCAAATACACCACATCCATTGTTTTTTCCTTGTCCACTCTGCTAGTTACATCCTCAAAAAATTCCAGAAGATTCGTCAAGCATGATTTCCCTTTCATAAATCCATGCTGACTTGGTCCGATCCTGTCACTGCTTTCCAAATGCGCTGCTATTTCATCCTTAATGATTGATTCCAACATTATCCCCACTACTGATGTCAGGCTAACTGGTCTATAATTATCCGTTTTCTCTCTCCCTCCTTTTTTAAAAAGTGGTGTTACATTAGCTACCCTCCAGTCCATGGGAACTGATCCAGAGTCGATAGACTGTTGGAAAATGATCATCAATGTATCCACTATTTCTAGGGCCACTTCCTTGAGCACTCTGGGATGCAGACTGTCAGGCCATGGGGATTTATCGGCCTTCAATCCCATCAATTTCCCTAACACAATTTCCCGCCTAATAAGGATATCCTTCAGTTCCTCCTTCTCACTAGACCCACTGTCCCCTAGTACCTTCGGAAGGTTATTTGTATCTTCCTTCGTGAAGACAGAACCAAAGTATTGGTTCAATTGGTCTGCCATTTCTTTGTTCCCCATTATAAATTCACCTGAATCCGACTGCAAGGGACCTATGTTTGTCTTCACTAATCTTTTTCTCTTCACATATTTATAGAAGCTTTTGCAGTCAGTTTTTATGTTCCCTGCAAGCTTCCTTTCGTACTCTATTTTCCCCCTCTTAATTAAACCCTTCGTCTTCCACTGTTGAATTCTAAATTTCTCCCAGTCATCAGGTTTGTTGCTTTTTCTAGCCAAATTATATGCCTCTTCCTTGGCTTTAACACTATCCTCAGTTTCCTTGTTAGCCATGGTTGAGCCACCTTCCCCGTTTTATTTTTACTCCAGACAGGGATGTACAATTGTTGATGTTCATCCATGTGATCTTTAAATGTTTGCCATTTCTTATCCACCGTCAACCCTGTAAGTATCCTTTGCCAGTCTATTCTAGCCAATTCGCGCCTCATACCGTCGAAGTTACCTTTCTTTAAGTTCAGGACTCTAGTTTCCGAATTAACTGTGTCACTCTCCATCTTAATAAAGAATTCTACCATATTATGGTCATTCTTCCCCAAGGGGCCTCGCACAACAAGATTGCTAATTAGTCCCTTCTCATTACACATCACCCAGTCTAGGATGGCCAGCTCCCTGGTTGGTTCCTCGACATATTGGTCAAGAAAACTATCCTAAATACACTCCAGGAAATCCTCCTCCACCGCATTGCTACCAGTTTGGTTAGCCTAATCTATATGTAGATTAAAGTTGCCCATGATAACCTTTATTGCACGCATCCCTGATTTCTTGTTTGATGCTGTCCCCCAACCTCACTACTACTGTTTGGTGGTCTGTACATAACTCCCACTAGCGTTTTCTGCCCTTTGGAATTCCGCAGCTCCACCCATACCGATTCCACATCATCCAGGCTAATATCCCTCCTTACTATTGCATTAATTTCCTCTTTAACCAGCAATGCCCACGCCACCTCCTTTTCCTTTCTGTCTATCCTTTCTAAATGCTGAATACCCTTAGATGTTGAGTTCCCAGCCTTGGTCACCCTGGAAAAGTGGTGTTACATTAGCTACCCTCCAGTCCATAGGAACTGATCCAGAGTCGGCAGACTGTTGGAAAATGATCACCAATGCATCCACTATTTCTAGGACCACTTCCTTAAGTACTCTGGGATGCAGACTATCAGGCCCCGGGGATTAATCGGCCTTCAATCCCATCAATTTCCCTAACACAATTTTCTGCCTAATAAGGATATCCTTCAGTTCCTCCTTCTCACTAGATCTACTGTCCCCTAGTACAATCGGAAGGTTATTTGTGTCTTCCTTTGTGAAGACAGAACCAAAGTATTGGTTCAATTGTTCTGCCATTTCTTTGTTCCCCATTATAATTTCACCTGATTCCGACTGCAAGGGACCTACGTTTGTCTTTACTAATCTTTTTCTCTTCACATATTCATGGAAGCTTTTGCAGTCAGTTTTTATATTCCCGGCAAGCTTCCTCTCGTACTCTAGTTTCCCCCTCTTAGTCCTCCTCTGTTGAATTCTAAATTTCTCCCAGTCCTCGGGTTTGTTGCTTTTTCTAACCAATTTATATGCCTCTTCCTTGGCATATCCTTAATTTCCTTTGTTAACCATGGTTGAGCCACCTTCCCCATTTTATTTTTACTCCAGACGTACAAAGCCCAGTGAGTTCACAATCTCCAAAGGGATTGCCAAGTGGACTTTAAATTTCCAGTCATGAGTCACACTGGACAACTAGAGATCAACCTCATTCCCTTCTACCTCAGATCAGCAGGGATACCTGCTCCAGTGACCAGGGTCAGACTCCAGTGCACACATCTACCATCAGTCCTTCAGTCAATTTGGATATCCTCAGTTCCACAGCCCACTCCACACAGTTGTTGCTGGTCACTGGTCACTGATCATTTCTGCTGGTGCTTATGACACTAGGGCAGATCTTCAATGGAGATGAAAATCAGGCGGTTTATCTCACGGGCGCTCACTCTGCAATGCAAGTTTAACGTCTGGGTGGCAAGGTGAACACCACTGCCTTGTTTCTCTAAACATGTCCAGTTTTCAAACACCACTGTCATGCTCAAACAGTACAAGTTATGTAGGACCTTTCATGTAGTAAATGTCCTCAGGCACTTTACAAAGGAGAAATGGATGTATATTTAACCAGTATTCCAGGCCCTGTTTTTTTTGGCCTTTTTGTGGTTGTGGGGGGAGGTGGGGGAAGGGGGGGGCGGGTACTAAATCAATGTTTTCACTTATTGGAACATTTATCCCTATTCCTGAACCTGGGAGTACTGGATCAGCTGGGATCTGTGAAATCAGGAAAACCAGCCAGAGAGGAGTTCCCCGAACAGAACCCTTCGGATCTTCTGACCATTCATTTAAATGGATAGAAAATCAGACAGGCTTCCTTGCACGCGTGGCTAATACTCCTGTACTTGTTTCACCCAGGTGATTCAATAGCCTCAGGCTCAGAAACAGGAACATTTGTCCTATTTCATTTAGATTTAAACTCCATGCATGATAAGGGTGAAAGTGATTCACAGATACAGGCACAAACACATATTTGCTATAGATGTGCTTTAATCATAAACATGAATTTGCTTCCGTCCTGCTCTCTCATCACCCATGTCTTTGGTAACTTACATTGGCTACAGTTCCCCAATACTTGCAATTTAAAATTCTCATCCTTGGGTTTGAATCCCCTAATGGCCTCACCCCTATTTATCTCATTCTCCGCCAACAAACTCTCTCTTCATCTGAATCTGGCTTCTTGTGACGTCCTCCCTCCCTTCACCAGACCATTGTTTCCATGTTATGGGGAGCGGGCAGAGACGCGGAGTTGCCAAGATCAGATCAGCCATAATCTATTGAATGGCAGAGCAGGCTCGAGGGGCCAAATGGCCTACTCCTGCTTCTATTTCTTATGTTCTTATGTCATCTAAGCCACATGCTCCGAAATTCGCTCCCTAACGCCTCTTTAAAGCCGCCTTCTTTGACCAAGTGCACTCTTCTTAAAATCTCCTTCTCTGGCTCAGCACCATTTCAGTCTGATTATGCGTCAGTGAAATGCCTTGGGATATTTTTCTATGTTAAAGATGTTGCCCAAATACAAAGTAGGATGTAAACAGCATAGTGCCATGTTAATGAATGTAGCTGTTACAACATAGAAGTTTGTGTCTGCATACACTTTGATGCACCCTTGTAATATAAGGCTTCAGTACTGGGAGGAATATAACTCAGAAGAAGGTGAGCCCAGTTCCTGATGAGCACATTTGTTAAAAGCAAACGGTCTGTGCTGAGTTAGCTGATCTCAACTAGGGAATGTTAAACTTGAACTCCGTGTCAAAAAACGGACCAACCAACATTCCCACTTCAGATCACTATTCAGGGATCTTTGCTGGAATGCGCACATGTGCGTACATTGGGTGGGGTCAGGGTTGGTCTTGGCTGCGATGCCCCCCTCACCACTCACAAGATCAAATAACCAGCTCTGACCCTCACCGTCGAGGATTGCAGATAAAGAATGGTCACTCGGGCGAGATATTACAGGGCGGCCGCCTCCTAGAGAACTGGATCCCCGCAGGAGTCGGTGCCTTGAGCAAAGGAGGGGCGATAACTGGAGGGATTAGGGGAAAATAACGGCTGAGAGGCATTAATGGAGGATTGGCTGTAAATGTAGAGGAAAAACAAAATTATATGAATGTTTTTCCTGGATGCCTATCATACAGTGGTTATTGAAGTAACCCAAATTCTAGGTTCTCCGCAACTATTTCCATGTAGGAAAAATCACGTTGCTGTCTACAATAACGTGTTTGCACCCGCACCACATACCAATGTGTGGGGCGAACCATTCAGAATGCGCAAAACAGAAGCACCACCAGTGACTAGGGCAGTCGTCCCTGAGCCATTTACTGATAGCATCAGCACTTTCAGTCTGATGTATTTTTCTTCTGGGAGGAGTGATTGACAATTTGACCCAGCATAGAGTGACTATTTGGCTCCAGAAAGCTATTATTTGTATAGAGTCCAAAGCAAACTACTCTGTCTGAAAAGTTAATTTGACAAGGGAGCCGCTAGCAATTTATCTCGCTGAATGTGAGAACATGGGAAAAGATACCTGCTGCTTGTGGGGAGAGGAGTGTCGGCTTCCAATAAAATTCCATGAGAAGAGAGATTATTTACATAACCTGCAGTACTCTCTCCATCCGCCTATGTACACAGTGTTAGCTTGGCTACAGTTACAAGAATGCATGTTGTTTAGGAGCATACGGACACAGAGCAGGATGTAGTAAAGGATTAAGTAAAGAATTATTCACCCTTCAAGTCCAAATGGGATTTAATAGTAGGGTTGCCAGGATTGTCCGGGAGTCTCAAGGCAATTAAAGATTAATCTTTTGGACGTTGCTGTGATAAACCAGGGAGAAAAATTACAGGGCAGCAAAGAAAGTTGTGTATTTATTTTCTTTTCTTTGAACACTTTTCTTTACTTGTTATAAAAATCCTGTAAATGGGGGAAACAAAAGGTCTGTTTGACTGGGCAGGACAGTTGGAGGTGGGAGGCCATGTGATTAAACCACCGGAAATACGTCCAGCCAGTGTTTGGCAAACCGAACTATCAGCTTCCCAATATCCACTGTGCATTTACAGAGTTTTCTGTTGTTGACGGGTTTTCCCTTTTGCTGAGTGACCAGGTTTAGGAATTGAATTTGGAGAAAGCTGGGAATATCCGGGAATTAATCTCGGAGATGCTCCCGTTTCACTGCCGCAATTTCGCCGGAAGTGAGGTGGAAAACTGCGCTTATGAGCGTAAAGTGCATTTGCACCTCACTTCCAGGTCGAAGTTACGGTGGAGGAGAGGAGTCAGCTCCAAGGATATTCCATGGCCCTGAGAGAAACGAATGCTATATTCCTCTGTTGTGCTAAAGTAAAATGGATAAGTATTTTAGTTAGAAGAGAAGTTTGCTGTGGAAATATTGGGCCAAAAAAGCCTGTACAAACGGAGCTCCCATTTTTATCAATGAGAATACTGCATAGTGATTGGTGGTCCAGGTCCATGTGACTCCAGCTTGTACGTACGTACCTGAAAGATATCTCCCCATGTGCTGCGCAGCGAATCTAGGCCTCCGACCGGAATCTTACGTTCCTCCGTGACCAACAGGTACTTTCGTAGATTTTTTCGGGTCGGAGGTGTTCGTACGAAGGAAGCCTCCGACCGCAATTTTCCCCCCAATATTTTGTTGGGTGAGTTTTTGTGCTTATGAGGATCAGGGATGTCAGTGCTGGGAAATGGAATAATTTTCACTTTTTACACCCAGTGGCATCATTGAACGCAACCGTGTTCCTAAAACTCAGCCTGATTTGTGGACATTTTTGCAAAAGCTCACGCTTCACGTGGGATATTTAAGCATGTCACAAATCACCTTGAGATTTCCTGTGTGAAACATGCACAGTCAAAACCTGCACAAATCATGGGACTTGCAAATATCGAAATATTCCTGCTTCAAGTATGGAGAGGGCTAGATATTAATAAAGTGCCTTCTACCATACTCCTACAGTGTGCTTCAACCCCACTTCCAGTAAACATCCTTTCTGGAATAAAAACAGAAACTGCTGGAATTCTCAGCAGGTCAGGCAGCATCTTTGGAGAGGAAGCAGAGTTAATGTTTCGGGTCGATGACCCTTCATCAGCATTGGAGTGTATTCGAAAAGAACAGATTCTTAACAAGCACTGAAAGGAGGAGATGAAAGAACAAAAGGGAAGGTCTGTGATAAGGTGGAAGACAGGAGAGATTAGAGAGACAAAAGGGATGATGGGCCAAATTCAAATGGTAATGCTAGGAGTTAAAAAAACATTAGTCAAGATAGGGTGTGAATGGTGGGATAATGACCAACTGCCATTAGAGACAAGGAGAAAAAAAGAAAGAAACAGGCTCTGAGGGGGGAGGGGATGGAGGGGAGTGTGCGGGGGGGGGGAGTGTGGAAGGGAGCCAAAGATTGGCAGCGGATACGCTCTGAAATTTTTGAACAAGTTTTTGAGTCCAGAAGGCTCCCTTTCTGGTATGTGTAACATTTTCATTTGGATCTGAAGTTTCAGTGTCAGTCCAAATCCCCACCCCAGGTTTCTCTGCTTAATCTCATGAAAGTCCAGTTTCTCAGTCAACAAAGCACTTTTGAAGTGTAGTCACTGTTGTAATGCAGGAATATTGTTATTATCTTTTGTCAACTTCCTTTACAGAAATTACTTGCACACAGATCTTTCCAACCCTTCCTCCAGTGTAATCGGGGGCTACCAACAGATCTCATCCATCAGCTGTCTGATAACATCTGGCAGACGTTCCACAAATGTTCGTCTGAACCTAATTAATGCAATCTTAGCACAACAGAAACTTGTGTACAAGGCCTGTGAAAGGCAGGTGGCCACAGGGGGTTGTATTATATAATGCACTCTATTACTGGGTTATAATGGTCCTGTATATGTTATTAAAATATATATGAAATCTATGGTATGTCCTGTAACGTACAATTCGCCATATTGGAGGCTTAGGCGCCCGCTTAGCACCTAAAAGTCAGGTGGATTTCTGTGCCTTAACCTCCAGAATACCTATCGATCCATATACCTACACAACCTTGCCCAGTTGCCTGACTCAATATGACTCTTCCAGCATCTCAGCAGCTCAGGAACCACCGCATTCCATACATTAATTCTATGTCAAGAAATTTAAATTTAAGGCAAATTCTGCAAATTCTTATGTTGTCATCCTGAAATATTAGTCTTAGGGGCTAAATTGCCCCGTGACCCGATTGGGGGCGGTAACATTCTGCGGCCGGGACTTTTAGCCCCCGGCGCGGAATTGCCCTTGCCGCCCCTGAAAGGAAGCGGGCCGCATTCGCCCGCGCTCCATTTCCTTTGGGGGCGGTAACCGTGGCGCTACTGGGGCGGGGAGTCAAGCGCTACGTGGATGCTCCACGTAGTGCTGGTGCGATTCAATGCCTCTCCCCTTCAATTAAAGGGGAGGGCCCTGCGCACTTTGCAAGGCCTCTGATGACCGCCACCAGGCCACCAGGGCAGCGTGCGACTGGGCCAGCAGCCGGCATCCTAGATGGAGTGCCGGGCTGCACGAAGGTGGACCGGACCATGCTAAGGCTGCCATCTTTGAGCCAACCCGCGAGTCAGCCAACAATAAAGGATGGCAGCCCGGGGCGCTGGCACCCTCCCCTTTAAGCACCGCCCCGAGAGTGAATGTTGGTCAATTTCGTTGCCCGCGAAGTTGGCGTTGACATCTGCTGATGCTAGCCTTGCGGACAGCAGGGCAATTTCCGCCGCGGTGCAGTGAGGGGTCGCCGTGCAGGACAATTACGTCATCGGCAGTGGCGCGGTGGTCCAGGGCGCTAACCGTGGGGCGTGCCTCCGTAAACTCCTGAGCAATTTCCAGGGAGGCGGTAGCACCCGCTCCCCGAGCGAAATGTCTCTTCTGCCCCGTTAGCGCCCCCCCCAGAGGAGTTAACAGGGCTATAAAAAGGGACAATTTTGCCCCATTAATTCCTAATCCATGCACGGATTGTTTCCTCCCATCAGCAAGAAGGTAAGTTTAGGGTATTAATGGTTATGGAACCAAGGTGGGTAGGTGGGCTTAAGATGGAGATCAGCCATGATCTAATTGAATGGCGGAACAATCTCTCTCTCTCTCTCTCTCTCTCTCTCTCGAGAGAGAGAGAGAGAGAGAGAGAGGACGAATGGCCTACTCTTGTTCCTATTAAGACAATCACAAAAAAAATTAAAGGTTGGAAAAAATTCTTTATGCAGAGGCTAGTTGGAATGAGGTATTCTGTGCCTCAATTCGTTGTTGAAGCCAAGTCCATAAATCCTTTAAAATGGAAATTAGATTGTTGCTTGAAAAAGAGGAATACTAAAGAGTGTGAGGAGAGTAGGGTTAGTCTATGGCTCATGTGGAGAATAACATTGGCACAAACTCGATGAGGCGAATGGCCTATTGCGGTACTGTCGCATTCTTTGATCTCAGAAAGACATGTGAAGCCGAAATACACCCCCCGCCAGAAACAGGTGGTAACCACCGTTTTTCCTGTGTTTTCACCATCACGATGGCCTCTTGCGCGAAATTCAGCTCTTTTTTTTGTCGAGCGGGGCGGAAGTCAGTCAAAATGGGGGCGGGACTGGGGGTGGGCGGAGTGTCCGCTGCTGTCAGTCATCAACGTGGCACTGATGACGTCGTCACACTGGCGCATCACCAAGTCTCTCCTCTTTACTTAAAGGGGAGGGCCGCTGCGAGCTCTATGGTTCTTTTAGTTCGGTCCACTGGGCCACCAGGGAGGGTTTCGGCTGGGCCAGCAACCTGGCACCTAAGAGAGGGTGCCAGGCTGCCTGTTGGTGGCCCGGCCAAACCCGGGGGCATAATTGTCAGGCCGACCTGGCAGTTGGCTGATAAAAAAAAATAAGATGGCGGCCGCAGCAGTGCGCCCTCCCCTTTAATGGCCTTGAATTTCGGCCCCACAGCATTATAAAAACTTTCCTTTTGAACTGCAATCTCAAATTCCTTAAAAAGACAGATGCGAAAGACCAGAACCATTCATCAAAAATAAACATAAACTATTTAATCTCAAAGCTAATCACTGTCGAGAAGGTGCAGCAGCTTCTGAGCTACAGTGAAGGGCCTTCAGTTAATGCAGACACTTGGCTTTCCTTGCGGGCATGAATTAACTCTGTGTCCTTTCCTGTAGCACAGAACCTGCTGGATCACTCACTGAACCTTAATAAAAGGATAGAGTCTGGATGGGTTATATATTAGAACCTGACTGATGCGCAAGGCTGCACTGAAATCACTCTTGGTACGCTAAGAGTCAGAGAAGCCGTTTTCAAACAGTGGCACAGGCCTTTCAACCTGAGGAGAACCTAAGGATGGACGTCTGGCCCCGGTTCCAGGTGCAGGAGCCGGACCTGATGTTTTAGTGAAGACTGAAGAGGAATGAGACTCCTCAAAGCAGGGAGAAGTCTCCGCGCTCTGGAGCCACTTTGCTCTGGAGTCAGATCCGGCCTTAATTCCACATTCACGCAGGTATAGCCGGAACTGCTTCACACCGATGCTAAACCTTTAGCGTAAATGCACCCTTGAACTTTAAACAATCGATTCAGCTCAGGGAAAATGACACCTGCACGGTGTGTGTCCAGATTCAGATCCCGAATATTCCCGTCACAGTATGCGGTAAGGTGCCAGCGCGAATTGAAGTCAACTGTTTCAACCCAAATTTAATTGAATTCAGCTTCACTCCAGAATATTTCTAAGTCTTACACTGCCAGCATTGCCAGGAAATTCAGCACTCTAGGGCTGGCCTATTTTTAAGATTACAGATCACACACATTATTATAACAATACTACTCCCGGGAGGTCAAGTGATTTTATCAACAACAATGTCAGTGTGATAATAGGGTTGCCAACGCACCAGCATTGTCCTAGCAATTCCAGCAATTAAATATTAATATTCTGGAAACTGCTACAAGCAAGAAAAGAATCATAGCCACACTAAAAATGATGGGTTTTTTTTTCATTTTCTTTGAACACGGTTCATTAATTATAAAAATACTGCAGGTGGGAAAAAAAGCTGCTTGACCAGGCGGGGCTTGAGGTGGGAGGTCATGTGATGCAACCTCTCGGAATACGTCCAATCAGGGTTGGCAACCCTAGATAGTAATAAAGCATTCACGTCTAAAATATCTATATATAAAAAAATGGCTACTTTGCTTTGCTTCACTCCTCTTATCATTTATCTTTCTCTAATCTTTATTTTACTGTTTCTATTATCGATATTCTGTGTTCTACTTTTTATTTTCCATTACTTCTTACTTACTTTCATTTTAAATTCTCATCCTAATTTTCAAATCCCTCCATGGCCTCACCGCTCCCTATCTCTGTAATCTCCTCCAGCCCCACAACCCCCCCGCACCAAGATGTCTGCACTCCTCTAATTCTGCCCTCTTGAGCATCCCTGATTATAATCGCTCAACCATTGGTGGCCATGCCTTCTGTTGCCTAGGCTCCAAGCTCTGGAACTCCCTGCCTAAACCTCTCCTCCTCTCTACCTCTCTTTCCTCCTTTAAGACGCTCCTTAAAACATACCTCTTTGACAAAGCTTTTGGTTACCTGCACTAAATTCTACTGACTTTATATCTCATAATACTCCTGTGAAGCGCCTTGGGACATAAGAACATAAGAAATAGGAGCAGGAGTAGGCCATTTGACCCCTCACGCCTGCTCCACCATTTAATAAGATCATGGCTGATCTGATCCTGGACTCAGCTCCACTTCCCTGCCAGCTCCCCATAACCCCTTATCCCCTTATCGCTCAAAATCTGTCGATATCCGCCTTCAATATATTCAATGACCCAGCCTCCACAGCTCTCTGGGGCAGAGAATCCCATAGATTTACAACCCTCTGAGAGAAGAAATTCCTCCTCATCTCAGTTATAAATGGGCGCCCCTTATTCTGAGGCTATGGGCTAGTGTTTCCTCTCAAATCGCCCATTTACTGCCCATTTACCGCCCAGTTACCGAGTCTCATTGCCAAGAGCATGCAGAAATCAAGCGCAGGCAGCGGAAGGAGTGTGCGGCAAACCAGACACCCCGCCCACCCTTTCCTTCAAGCATTGTCTGTCCCACCTGTGACAGAGACTGTAATTCCCATATTGGACTGTACAGCCACTTAAGAACTCATGCTAAGAGTGGAAGCAAGTCTTCCTCAATTCCGAGGGACTGCTTATGATGATGACGACAGCCCAGAAATACAACTTTCGTCGAAAAAAACACATTTACCGCTCAGATACTACCCGGCGGTAAATTCCACACTCATTCCCGCCAGGCGGTATTCAATTCTGTCCAGCTATATATTACCACCCAAATACCGCCCAAAATGGAAGTTTCAGCATTAAGATCCGTTCATCACCGGACCTTAATACCGTCCTGAAAAAGCAGGTCTGACTGGATCTTAAGTGGCTCTTAAGTGGGCGGTATGGACACAGATCTGACAGGTTTGTTTGCTATTACACAGATCTTTATAGTTCTCCACAGTTTGATGTATTTTTAAATGGATTGTAGTATTTTCTAGTGTTAGGCAATAATATAAATGGTCTAATAAAGCCTTATTTACTCCTTTAGTCTCTCTCACTCACTAGTCTCACTCACATTAGTCTCACATCCCCCCCAGTCTCTCCCCCCCCCGTCTCTCTCACCCCCAGTTCCCCCCCCCCCCAACGTCTCACTCACATTAGTCTCACATCCCCCTCAGTCTCTCCCCCCTCCAGTCTCTCTCAGCCCCCAGTCTCTCCCCCTCCCAGTCTCACTCAGCCTCAGTCTCTCCCCCCCCAGTCTCACTCAGCCCCCAGTCCCTCTCCCCCCCCAGTCTCTCTCACCCCCCCATCTCTCTCACCCTCCCCCAGTCTCTCTCACCCCCCAGTCTCTCTCACCCCCAGTCTCTCTCACCGCCCCCCCAGTCTCTCTCACCCCCAGTTTCTTACCTCCCAGTCTCTCACTCCCAGTCTCTCTCACCCCTCAGTCTCACTCACCCCCCAGTCTCTCTCACCCCCAGTCTCACTCACCCCCCAGTCTCTCTCAACCCCAGTCTCTCACCCTCAGTCTCTCACCCCCCAGTCTCTCACCCCCCAGTCTCTCTCACCCCTCCAATCTCTCCCCCCCCCCAGTCTCTCTCACCCCACAGTCTCTCTAACCCTCCCAATCTCTCTCCCCCCACAGTCTCTCCTCTCCCCAGACTCTCCTCCCACAAGTCTATCTCACCTCCAGGTCTGCCTCACCCCCTAAAGTGATCTCACCGCCCCCCCCCCCCCCCCGCACAGTGATCTCTCTCGCTCATCCCCACTGCACAGTGATCTCTCCCCTTCCCTCCGCACAGTGATCTCACTCTCCCCACACCCCCACCTCCGCCCCCTCGCCCCAAAGCGCTCTCAGGCCGGCAGTCTCTGGTCTCTCATCGATGTCCGAGGGGGAGTGTTTGCTAGTGCTGTTGGGGAGGGGTTAAACTAATATGGCAGGGGGATGGGAACCTATGCAGCCAGACAGAGGGAAATAGAATGGGGGCAGAAGCAAAAGATAGAAAGAAGAAAAGTAAAAGTGGAGGGCAGAGAAACCCAAGGCAAAAAGCAAAAAGGGCCACATTACACCAAAATTCTAAAAGGGCAAAGTGTGTTAGAAAGACAAGCCTGAAGGCTCTGTGCCTCAATGCGAGGAGTATTCGGAATAAGGTGGACGAATTAACTGCGCAGATAGCAGTTAACGGGTATGATGTAATTAGCATCACGGAGACATGGCTCCAGGGTGACCAAGGCTAGAAACTCAACATCCAGGGGTATTCAACATTTAGGAAGGATAGACAGAAAGGAAAAGGAGGCGGGGTGGCATTGCTGGTTAAAGAGGAAATTAATGCAATAGTAAGAAAGAACATTAGCTTGGATGATGTGGAATCGGTATGGGTGGAGCTACGGAATACCAATGGGCAGAAAACGCTAGTGGGAGTTGTGTACAGACCACCAAACAGTAGGAGTAAGGTTGGGGACCGCATCAAACAAGAAATTAGGGATGCATGTAATAAAGGTACAGCAGTCATCATGGGTGACTTTAATCTACATATTGATTGGTCTAACCAAACTGGTAGCAATGCAGTGGAGGAGGGTTTCCTGGAGTGTATTAGGGATGGTTTTCTGGACCAATATGTCGAAGAACCAACTAGGGAGCTGGCCATCCTAGATTGGGTGATGTGTAATGAGAAAGGACTAATTAGCAATCTTGTTGTGCGAGGCCCCTTGGGGAAGAGTGACCATAACATGGTAGAATTCTTTATTAAGATGGAGAGTGACACAGTTAATTCAGAAACTAGGGTCCTGAACTTAAGGAAAGGTAACTTCGATGGTTTGAGGCGTGAATTGGCTAGAATAGACTGGCAAATGATACTTAAAGTGTTGACGGTGGATAGGCAATGGCAAACATTTAAAGATCACATGGATGAACTTCAGCAATTGTACATCCCTGTCTGAAGTAAAAATAAAATGGGGAAGGTGGCTCAACCATGGCTAACAAGGGAAATTAAGGATAGTGTTAAATCCAAGGAAGAGGCATATAAATTGGCCAGAAAAAGCAACAAACCTGAGGACTGGGAGAAAGTTAGAATCCAGCAGAGGAGGACAAAGAGTTTAATTAAGAGGGGGAAATAAAATACGAGAAGAAGCTTGCCGGGAACATAAAAACTGACTGCAAAAGCTTCTATAGATATGTGCAGAGAAAAAGATTAGTGAAGATAAACGTAGGTCCCTTACAGTCTGATTCAGATGAAATTATAATGGGGAACAAAGAAATGGCAGACCAATTGAATAAATACTTTGGTTCTGTCTTCACGAAGGAAGATACAAGTAACCTTCTGGAACTACTAGAGGACCGAGGATCTGGTGAGAAGGTGGAACTGAAGGATATCCTTTAAGGCGGAAAATTGTGTTAGAGAAATTGATGGGATTGAAGGCCGATAAATCCCCAGGGACTGATAGTCTGCATCCCAGAGTACTTAAGGAAGTGGCCCTAGAAATAGTGGATGCATTGGTGATCATTTTCCAACAGTCTATCGACTCTGGATCGGTTCCTATGGACTGGAGGGTAACTAATGTAACACCACTTTTTAAAAAGGGAAGGAGAGAGAAAGCGGGTAATTATAGACCGGTTAGCCTGACATCAGTAGTGGGGAAAATGTTGGAATCAATTATTAAGGATGAAATGGCAGCGCATTTGGAAAGAAGTGACAGGATCGGTCCAAGTCAGCATGGATTTATGAAAGGGAAATCATGCTTGACAAATCTTCTGGAATTTTTTGAGGATGTAACTAGTAGAGTGGACAAGGGAGAACCAGTGGATGTGATTTATTTGGACTTTCAAAAGGCTTTTGACAAGGTCCCACTAAGAGATTGGTGTGCAAAATCAAGCACATGGTATTGGGGGTAATATACTGATGTGGATAGGGAACTGGTTGGCAGACAGGAAACAGAAAGTCGGGATAAACGGGTCCTTTTCAGAATGGCAGGCAGTGACTAGTGGAGAGCCGGAGGGCTCAGTGCTGGGACCCCAGCTCTTTACTCTGTACATCAATGATTTGGATGAAGGAATTGAGTGTAATATCTCCAAGTTACCAGATGACACTAAACTGGGTGGCGGTGGGAGCTGTGAGGGGAACGCTAGGAAACTGCAGGGTGACTTAGACAGGTTAGGTGAGTGGGCAAATGCATGGCAGATGCAGTGTAATGTGGATAAATGTGAGGTTATCCACTTTGGGGGCAAAAACGCGGACAGAATATTATCTGAATGGCGGCAGATTAGGAAAAGGGGAGGTGCAATGAGAACTGGGTGTCATCGTTCATCAGTCATTGAAAGTTGGCATACAGGTACAGCAGATGGTGAAGAAGACAAATGGTATGTTGGCCTTCATAGCTAGGGGATTTGAGTATAGGAGCAGGGAGGTCTTACTGCAGTTGTACAGGGCCTTGGTGAGGCCTCACCTGGAATATTGTGTTCAGTTTTGGTCTCCTAATCTGAGGAAGGACGTTCTTGCTATTGAGGGAGTGCAGCGAAAGTTCACCAGACTGATTCCCGGGATGACTGGGCTGTCATATGAAGAGAGACTGGATCAACTGGGCCTTTATACACTGGAGTTTAGAAAGATGAGAGGGGATCTTATACAAACATATAAGATTCTGACAGGACAGGACAGGCTAGATGCGGGTAGAATGTTCCCGATGATGGGGAAGTCCAGAACCAGGGGACACAGTCTTAGGATAAGGAGTAGGCCATTTAGGACTGAGATGAGGAGAAACTTCCTCATGCAGAGAGTTGTTGATGCCAGTTCATTGGATATATTCAAGAGGGAGTTAGATATGGCCCTTATGGCTCAGGGGATCAAGGGGTATGGAGAGAAAGCAGGAAAGGGGTACTGAGGGAATGAGGGAATGGTAGTGCAGGCTCGAAGGGCCAAATGGCCTACTCCTGCACCTATTTTCTATGTTTCTATGTTACTATGCCTCTCGGGGGGTCAGAGTTTGACAGCCGCACGCGCGTGCGCACAACTTGGGAGCCGAAGATTCCCAAGTCAATCGGCCTCCACCGCCCGCTGCACTCCGCTCCCACTATTGCCGAGAAAAGTGGGATGAAATTCCCGCCCACTCAGCCCCAGCGGTACCGGGCAATAAAAAATCATGCACTGCCCGGGGGCCGTCGAAAAACGGGCGGAACTTGGGTTTCACCAAATTCAGGCCCTATGAAGGATTGTGACCTGTAAAATCATTCGAAATGATTTGATTGTGCAATTAAAAAGTGCTCCTATTTTAATGGTTATTCAAAGAGGTTCATTGTCTCAGTCACACACCAGGCACTGAATTAACTCGCAGTACAGGAGTACAGAAAGAAAGGGGCTCACTGTCTTACACAGACAGGGGAGGGATTGTGTCCACGCAATGGGGCCTCATCCAAGTCACTGTGTGTACATAACGACCTGAGGGGGGTGGGGGAGGGGGCCGGTGGGAGGGAGAAGGGAGTCAGTCAGTGGGTGTACAAAGAGACCTGAAGGGGGTGGGGAGAAAGGAGTCAGTCCGTGGATGTGCAAGGAGACCTGGGGGCGGGGGGGTGCGGGGGTGAGAAGGGAGTCACTCACCAGTTGTACATGCAAGTAACCATTGTTCATGTGGCTTGACAGTGTGGTAATGGGACTATTCAACTGTAGCAGGCGTCACAACTGTAATGTATGCCCCGGTGAGAATGCATTGTGAGTGGCTTACCCAGTTATGTGATGTTCACAAGACTCAAGGAAACCCCAGTCAGTTGTGTCTACGTCATGGTATGAGTTTACAATGGACACCCTCAATCACACATTTAAAGTTGTCTTTCCTAAAATTTGTCAAATGGGAGATACTTTCCCCTTCCCAGAAGTGAGTGAGACACAGTACAATAATGGTTTAGTTGAATAAAATTTGATATAAAAGTAGTAATTTTTAAAAATGTTGACAATGTAATAACAGAACATATTTTAGATGAATAAAAATGTTCACAACCAACATTATAAAGAACAAATAGCAACAACAACAATAACAGCGACAACAGTATCAACAGCATTGAAAAGACCTGCATCCTCCCACAATTCTACCTGCAGCCACCTTTCCCAACACCTCTCCTCACTGATACCCCCTCACCCTTGGCCCTGACCCCTTCCTCCTCTTCCCTCTAACAAGACCCCTGGCCCTGCCCACATCGAGACCAGAATGTTCTGCACCAGAAAAGCACACTGAGCATGACTGCTGAGGGGGGAAGCGAGAATTGCAGCGCTATGTTTGAGTGTTCTGGAGAAGATGGAGATGGTAAGGACCCATCTTCATAGTCAGAAGAAAGTTCCTCCTCCCAACTATCAGGCGCTGTCACCATTGGTGGTATGACACCTTAGGGTGCAGTGCCATATCTCACGACAGTCGATTGGCGCATTGCATTGGCATTGGTGGTCCGGGTGTTCTCCCTCACCACAAATTAGCTCTGCCATGTCCTCCGATTGGCAGGCTGATAAAGCCGCGATGTTTTAAGACAACCCAGCAATGAACTGGAGGAGGTCTTTGAATTAATTCGATGCTCATCCTGGACAGTCCCACGATGTCCAGACTAGCACCTGCCTGTCGCGCAGCGTTCCCACTCTGGCGGACCAGCCGCCACGGATTCACCTCAGGGGTCGGTGTGCGTCATTGCAGTCCGCTTGGTCCCGCTTCCTCAGGCCGGAATCCAAGAAAGTTGGATTCCAACGAGGAACCGGTGGCTGCAGGTAGAAACGACCCTTGAAGTCCCGCCACCCCTCGCTCCTCATACAACAACAGCGTTACAACACTTTGAGGAGTATTCTCCTGGAGCTCCTCCAACACCATCTCCTCCGTCTCCTCCACCACCACCTGTAGATTCTGTCTCCCCTGCAATGACTCCTCTCTAGGAGGGGCAGGTGGCTCCATCTGCGCAACTGTAAAAACATAACATTAATGATTGACGACGGGAGGGGAGGAGTCAGAGGTAACATCAGAGCAATCACATTGTGCAGGCTTATGTAGAGAACAAACATTTTTTACTGAGAATCATTACATCAAAGTATCATAAGCAAAGGATAGAGATAGTACATGACATAACAAAACTTGAGTCCCAAACAGTTTGGTTTCCAAGTGGCAGTGTGATCAAAGCAAAAATCATGTCAGAACTAACAACCATTACATTACATTCTACATTATATTGCCATAAGATTGAATTAGATGACCATAGTACAGTCCAGGGATTATGCGGATTACCCTCCGGGAGAACTGGTTTGGCCCCAACATACTGGCGGTGCAATCGTCAGCCTGCAGAGCGTTCCTTGAGGTCAGTGAGAGGAATAGTCTTCGGCGGACCACCGCCCGTTTTGCGAATGGACACGCATGCGCAGACAACCGTTGCAATTCCTTTCAGCCAGAGGTTCAGCTTTCCTTTATACAGGAAAGCTGATCGCCGACTTTGGGCCCACTTTGGCCGCCCGCTCCACTTCGCTCCCGCACCACTTCGCCGCCGCCGACAAGGAGCACCGGAAAACCGCGGGAGCGCACACCAGTGGCATTCCGGCGGTTGAAAAAGACGCAACCGCCGGAATACCACCAAGGATCGGGCAGGGCGGGGGCGATTTAAAAGGAAAATCCAGCCCTGTGCCCCCTAGTTTTAGTTTCCCCTATGAGAGGAAATATCCTCTCTGCATCCACCTTGTCGAGCTCCCTCATTATCGTATATGTTTTGATAAGATCACCTCTCATTCTTCTGAACTCCAATGAGTATAGGCCCAACCTACTCAACCTACCTTCAAAAGTCAACCCCCTCATCTCTGGAATCAACCCTAGTGAACCTTCTCTGAACAGCCTCTATCCTTCCTTAAATACGGAGACCAAAACTGTACGCTAGGTGTGGCCTCACCAATACCTTGTACAGATGTAGCATGACATCTGCTTTTATATTCTATTCCCCTTTCAATGAAGGCCAACATTTAGTTTGCCTTCCTGATCACTTGCTGTACCAGCATGCTAACTTTTTATATTTCGTGCACAAGGACCCTCAGGTCCCTCTGTACTGCAGCACTTTGTAATTTTTCTCCGTTTAAATTATAATTTGCTTTTGTATTTTTTCTGCCAAAGTGGATAACCTCACATTTTCCCACATTATACTCCATCTGCCAAATTTTTGCCCATTCGCTTAGCCTGTCTATGTCCCTTTACAGAATTTTTGTGTCCTCCTCACAATTTGCTTTCCCATTTTTGTATCATCAGCAAACTTGGTTACATTATACTCGGTCCCTTCATCCAAGTCATTAATATAGATTGTCAATAGTTGAGGCCCCAACACTGATCCCTGTGGCAACCCACTAGTTAC